>NW_017671632.1:53496-59161 GCF_001879085.1 Nicotiana attenuata | reverse complement strand
TTGGATCTGAAAATTGCGTAAAATCTGCCAACCAAGCATCAATTGAGGGAGCCACCCGGTGTTGGAGTTAGAAACCACTTCCATCACACACCATGCATGTAATGGAATTCTTGGGCTTCTAAATATCATACTACTTCCAGTATTCTTTTCTTCTTTGACATGTCGACTCATCTTGCAGGGTTGAGGCCACTGTGGCAGGTGCTCCAAAAAAGCGAAAAAGGGCAATAGGATGGAACTTTGGCGGACATCAGAGGGATAAGCCCCGCATTTTAAAGATAGTTTCCTAGGCTCATATGAATATGAACCCATTCCATGCAATGCATTCACGCACTCCACTCTACCGGCATCATCATTGGCATCCATGTTAAGAAGCACGGCTTCAAGAGGATCTTCAACATTAATCAAGGCACTTGTGTCATCCACTATCACCGCCGTGACAATGTCCACAAATGAACACACCTCCGTACTATTGGGTTGCCTCATTGACTTGCACACATGAAATACCACCTTCTCATCTCCCACACGGAATGTTAACTCCCCTGCTTCCACATCAACCAATGCCTTCCCCGTAGCTAGGAAAGGTCTTCCAAGAATGATAGGCACTTCGAAATCCACTTCGCAATCCAATATGACAAAGTCGGCCAGCAATATGAATTTGTCCACCCGGACAAGCACATCATCGATTATACCTAGAGGCCCCTTCATCGACCGGTCCGCCATTTGAAGTCTCATGGAGGTTGGCCTAGGTTGCCCAATTCCCAAAGTCTTGAAGACTGAGTACGGCATCAGATTAATGCTAGCCCCCAAGTCACATAGGACCTTAGCAAAGTCCGCACTTCCGATAGTGCAAGGAATAGTGAAAGCTCCAGGGTCTTCTAGTTTCGGGGCCATAGAATGCACAATCGCACTAACTTGGTGCGTCATCTTTATTGTTTCACACTCCATAGAACGCTTCTTGGTGACTAAATCCTTCATAAATTTTGCGTACCCAGGCATTTGTTCAAGTGCCTCCACTAAAGGAACATTGATTGTGAGGCTCTTCATCATGTCTATGAATTTCTTGAACTGATTGTCGTTCTTTTGCTTTGCTAACCGCTGAGGATATGGTGGAGGTGGTCTAGGCAAGGGTGCCTTTGCCTTGGGCACCGCCGGCTCGGGTATATCAATAATGTGTTCCCTAGACGGGTTCACGGTCTCTTGAGTCTCTACCCCGGCCTCATCATCAATATCAATCCGCACATCATTTGTCACTATTGGTTCAACCACATTGTCAACATTCAGAGGTGCTTCATCATCATGCAACTCAATTTCATCATTCACAACTTGATTCTCAACCGAGGCATGCACATCACCGCCTCTTCTACTCCTAGTTGTAACCGCCATCACATGATTTTTAACCCCTTTCGGGTTCACTACCGTATCACTTGGTAGCACACCTTTTGGTCGGGTATTTAAAGCTTGAGAGATTTTTCCTATTTGCACCTCTAGGTTCCGGATAGATGTGTTATGCGAAGCCAATTGTGCGTCAGAATCTTGGTTCTTTTTCATCATCTGCTCGAACATCATTTCTATCCGTCCCATATCACTTCCAGAAGAACTAGGCCCTTGTGACTGAAAGGGGGGTGGATTGTTTGGTTGTTGGAACATGGGGGGCCTTTGAAAGCCTTGCCCCCTACCACCATTATTCCACCCTCCTTGATTGCTATTGTTGTTGTTCCAATTGTTGTTGTTCCCGTTCCAATTGCCTTGGTTATTACCTTGATTACCCCAATTGTTGTTTTGATTGTTATTGTTCCAATTGTTGCCACCCTGTTGTTGATTATTGTTATTCCAATTGCCGCCTCCTTGTTGATTGCCCCAATTGCCTTGGGGGCGCATTGTTGATTTCCTCTATTTCCTTGGTAGTTATTGACATATTTCCACTCCTCACTTTGATCATCAAAACACTCGTTCGAATAACCACCACCATCATTGTTGTTGTCAAACTGCTCACCGCTACCTTGAGGTTGTTGTTGCCCTCTTTGCCTCCTTTTTAGCATAGAAACATTCTCCATTGCATTGACTTCGCGCAGGTTTTGTACTTGTTGCAATTGCACCTTCTCCAACTGATTCATTATTGTTGTAAGTTCGGCAATAGCTTGGCCATGATCACTCAACTCCTTGTGCAAATGGATGACCGTGGGGTCACCTTGGGGTACATTCGCTCGGCTTTGCCATGCCGAAGAGGTGTCCGCCATTTCATCAAGTTCGTCACATATCTCTTGGTAAGAAAGTTTCATAAAGTTCCCACCGGCCAATTGGTTCATAATGCATTGATTTGTGGTGTTGATGCCCCTATAGAAAGTCTGTTGGATCATCGCCTCAGTCATGTCATTAATAGGGCATTCCTTCACCATTGTTCTATATCGCTCCCAGATCTCATGCAATGGCTCCGTTGGCATTTGCTTAAAGGCTAGAATCTCGTCCCGAAGAGCCGCCATATGACTTGGAGAAAAGAACTTGGCAATAAATTTGTCCGCCAATTCATCCCATGTGGTGATAGAATGATTTGGTAACCTTTCTAACCAGTCCAACGCTTTGCCCCGAAGAGAAAACGGGAAAAGACTCAATCTCAACGCATCCTCTGACACGTTTGTTTGTTTGCTGCCCCAGCAAGTATCTACGAACCCCTTCAAGTGCTTGTATGCATTTTGGTCGGAGGCGCCCGTAAAATATCCCCTTTGCTCGAGCAAGGTCAACATGACATTTGTGATTTGAAAGTTCCCCGCCCGGATTCGGGGAGCACTCGCGTACCCTTGATTAGGAAGAACTCTTGCCGCTCTTGGCGGTGGCGGAGGAGGGTCTGGAATAGGATTGTTGTCATGTACATTAGCATTGGCATTTCGACCTCTCCGTGGTACTTGAGGTATCAGAAACTCATATTGCTCAACATCTTCCACCTCCTCCCCCGCCAAGGCATTGCCAAGAGGGTCATTTCCGTTTAGAGCCATGTGTACCTGATGGATCAACACAAATAAAGTTAGTAAAAAGAAGGAAAGAGGAGCAAAACACAAAACTAGCTACACAAATAGTCAACACCGTAAGCATCCCCGGCAACGGCGCCAAAAAGTGATTATCGTACAGCGAACTCAACCTTTGGAAGAGTGGGCGCTAATACTTTTACCCAATAGTGGTATCGGGGTCAATTTCCACAGGGAGCTAGAAAGGGAGTTGGATATTTGCTTAGCCTAGAAATGCGTGTTTGCTTCTAATTGATCTTCTATCATTTTTGGGTTTTTATGATTATTAACTACAATTTAACAACTACAAATTATAACTAAATTATGCTAAGATATTAATTCTAGGTTGTATGCAAGAAAGAGAAAGGCACTAGGGTCGTGGCATTTACCTAGGTGGTCAACTAACGGGTAGAGATTCCTAATACAAGAATGATGATTATGGGACTTATGCTATAACCGTTGCACGATTGCACTCACTCTCACACCTCTCGGTAGAAAGAGTGATTTTGCCCAATTGACTCTCTCGAGACCAATTGGGTAGGCTAACAAGCCAAGAAACTTATGGTTCAAGTTGGGTAATTACTCTCTCGAGGTTTTACCCGTTAATTGGGACTACCATTCTCATGGGTCCATCCCAATTCCTTGTTGGGTTAATTTTGGAGTCATAGACACTCTTTCTCAAGAAGAGTCAAGACTCACTAAGCTAGACTTATTGTTTGCAACCACCAAATCCTAGTTAAAACATAAAATGAACCCAAATATCAAACACCCAACATCATTCAAGCATTAAACAATCACGCCCATTAATTACCCACACTAGGGTTGAGCCACAACCCTAGCTAATGGGTTTAGCTAGCCATAATAGCAACAGAAATTGAAGAAGTAATAGATAAAATCAACATATTAATTAACTAAAATGTTAATCTACAAGAATCCACGATAAAACAAGATGAAAATGCCCAAAATAGGCTTAAACTTGAGTATCAAGAGTGCTGCTGCTATCTGATATCTAAAAACTTGACCTAGAAATAATAAAATATTCTATTTATACTATGCCAGAAAAACTGGACAAAAATACCCCTGTGGGGCTGGCGCGGACCGCGTAGAAATGCAGCGTGGCCGCGTAGGGGTCTTGGCCTTCGATCATTCACTTCTGAAGCTGGGGACGCGGACCGCACAAAAGAGGTAGCGCGGCCGCGCAGACTAATGGGCGCGGACCGCACAACAATGAAGCGCGACTGCGTGGACACCAGCGCTGACCGCGTAGAAAAGAGCGCTGACCGCGCATGGAAACCCCTGAAAGGAATTCTCTCTGAATCTCCTAGCGCGGCCGCGCAGCAAATCAGTGCGGTCCGAGCTAGGTCCTTTTGTCCCTACTTAAATGATTTTTGACACTTGAGCAGGTTTCACTCTGTTTCGAGCTGATTTTTGACTTTCGTCATCTTGTCGCTCAAACCTGCAATCAAGCGCACTTTGTAAGCATTCTTGGTCTATTTTATGACAATTCACACATAAAGCATAGGCAAGTATGGGCATAAAACGTGTTAAAATCACAGTTATCACAAACAACAGGGGCTAACATACTCGGCTTGGAATCGATCGTTCGAGCGACCAAATCCCATCTCTGTAGTGTGTACACTAAGCCTCGCTGGTATGTATCTGTCATGACCCGGATTTCCCACCATCGGGATCGTGATGGCGCCTACTCGTGGTAGCTAGGCAAGCCAACTTATTTACCTTTCATTAATAAATAAATCTGTTAACAATCTATAGCATCAATAAGAAATATGGAATTTAATAATAATAATAGCGGAAGTCTAATTTACAAGTCTGAATCAAAATGCGGAATAGTCAACAATAGCCTCTACCCAAGATTTGGTGTCACATTACTCACGAACCACTAAGAATAAACTAAATACAAAGGTCTGAAAGAATTATAACAGCTGTCTGTCTCGAAAACAATGAGGCAACAGTCAAAAGGAAAACATAAAGAAGAGACGTCGGGCCTGCGGACGCTGCAAGGCTACCTCAGTCTCGTGAATAGGAAAGTCTGCTCCCGAACTACTGCTGCTGCTGCTCCTCTGAACCTGGACCTGTGCAAAAATGCACAGAAGTGTAGCATCAGCACAACCGACCCCATGTGCTGGTAAGTGTCTAGCCTAACCCCGGCGAAGTAGTGACGAGGCTAGACTGGACATCACATAAACCTGTGCAGTTATAACTATACAGCGGGAATCGAATACCAAGTAATTAACAACATGGGAGGGGAGACATGCTAAGGGGAGATACAATATTAGCAGCAATCCAGAGTAACAACTAAAACAGCTTAGGTTCACAATGAACAAGGAATCAGTACTCAAATACAAACACATAGCCTCAATAGCTGTTGCGGCGTGCAACCCGCTCCATAATTACTATTGTTGCGGCGTGCAACCCGCTCCACAATTACCTCTGTTGCGGCGTGCAACCCGACCCATATCATTTATCATGTATCATTGTTGCGGCGCGCAACCCGATCCTCACCTTTTACTGTTGCGGCGTGCAACCCGATCCTCAATATCATTGTTGCGGCGTGCAACCCAACCCTCACATATTATTGTTGCGGCGTGCAACCCGATCCTCAATATCATTGTTGCGGCGTGCAACCCGATCCTCAATATCATTGT
>NW_017671632.1:9804-50747 GCF_001879085.1 Nicotiana attenuata | reverse complement strand
TGATACCTCCGAAGCATAGACACATGAAAAACTGGGTGCACGGCTGATAAGCTAGGTGGCAATGCAAGCCTATAAGCCACCTCTCCTACTCGATCAAGAATCTCAAACGGACCAATGTACCTAGGGCTAAGCTTGCCCTTCTTTCCGAATCTCATCACGCCCTTCATAGGCGACACCCGGAGCAATACTCGCTCTCCGATCATGAAAGCTACATCTCGGACCTTACGGTCTGCATAGTCTTCTGCCTAGACTGAGCTGAACGAAGCCTCTCCTGAATAATCTTGGCCTTATCTAAGGCCTCCTGAACTAAATCTGTACCTATCAACCGAGCCTCTCCCGGCTCGAACCATCCGACTGGAGACCGACATCGCCTACCATACAACGCCTCATATGGAGCCATCTGAATGCTGGACTGGTAACTGTTGTTGTAGGCGAACTCTGCTAAAGGCAGAAACTGGTCCCACGAGCCTCTAAAATCAATGACACAAGCCCGGAGCATATCCTCCAAAATCTGAATAGTCCGCTCGGACTGACCGTCCGTCTAAGGATGGAACGCTGTGCTCAATTGAACCTGGGTACCTAACTCTTGCTGAACCGCTCTCCAGAAGCGCGAGGTAAACTGCGTACCCCGATCCGAAATGATAGATACCGGCACTCCATGAAGGCGAACAATCTCTCGGATATAAATCTCAGCTAACCTCTCGGATGAATAGGAGACTGCCACTGGAATGAAATGCGCTGACTTGGTCAGCCTATCAACAATGACCCAAATAGCATCAAACTTCTTCAGAGTCAGCGGAAGTCCAGTAATGAAATCCATGGTAATCCTCTCCCACTTCCATTCGGGGAGCTCAATCCTCTGAAACAAACCACCGGGTCTCTGATGCTCATACTTGACCTGCTGACAGTTCAGACACCGAGCCACATATGCAACAATATCCTTCTTCATCCTAAGCCACCAATAATGCTGCCGCAAGTCCTGATACATCTTCGCGGCGCCCGGGTGAATAGAATACCAAGAACTCTGGGCCTCCGCTAAGATCAACTCTCGAATCCCATCAACATTAGGCACACAAACTCGCCCCTGCAATCTCAAAACACCATCATCATCTAAGGTCACCTTCGTGGCACCTCCACGCTGCACCGTGTCTCTCAGGACACACAAATGGGGATCATCAAACTGCCGATCACGGATACGCTCCAATAGAGAAGAACGAGCGGCCGTGCAAGCCAACACTCTGCTAGGCTCAGAAATATCTAATCTCACAAATCGGTTGGCCAAAGCCTGAACATCTAAAGCAAGCGGTCTCTAGCTGACCGGGATATAAGCAAGACTACCCATGCTGGCGGATTTCCTACTTAATGCATCGGCCACCACATTGGCCTTACCCGGGTGATATAAGATAGTAACATCATAATCTTTCAACAACTCTAGCCATCTCCTCTGCCTCACATTCAACTCCTTCTGCTTGAACAGATACTGCAGGCTCTTGTGATCCGTGTACACCTCACATGTCACACCATATAGATAATGCCTCCAAATCTTCAAAGCATGAACAACCGTTGCCAACTCTAGATCATGAACCGGATAACTTTTCTCGTGGATCTTCAACTGTCTCGAAGCATAAGCAATAACCTTGCCATCCTGCATCAATACTGCTCCAAGTCCAATACGGGAAGCATCACAATAGACTGTGTAAGGCCCTGAACCCGTGGGCAAAACCAACACCGGTGCCGTGGTCAGAGCTGTCTTGAGCTTCTGGAAGCTCGCCTCACACTCATCTGATCATCTGAACTGGGCACCCTTCTGGGTCAATCTGGTCATCGGGGCTGCAATAGAAGAAAATCCCTCCACGAACCGACGGTAATAACCTGCTAACCCCAAGAAACTCCGAATCTCGGTCGCTGAAGCTGGTCGAGGCCAATTCTTGACTGCCTCAATCTTCTTCGGGTCCACCTGAATACCCTCTGCTGATACAATATGACCCAGAAATGCAACCGAACTCAACCAGAACTCGCACTTCGAAAACTTAGCATATAATTGACTATCTTTCAGCGTCTGAAGAACCACTCTGAGGTGCTACTCGTGCTCTTCTTGGCTGCGAGAGTACACCAAGATGTCATCAATGAAGACTATCACGAATAAGTCTAGATATGGCCTGAACACTCGGTTCATCAACTCCATAAACGCTGCTGGGGCATTGGTCAAACCAAATGACATGACTAAAAACTCATAGTCCGAAATACGTCAAACGACGTCCGATTTCGACCAAACTTCACAGAAAGCGCTTAAACAATATATAAGACTTGTGCCTGGCGTCGGAACCAAAATACGAGCCCGATACCACAGTCTTTTAATAAATATTCATTTCCATTTTTCTTAATAATTTCAGAAAAACAATTTCACAGAAAAATTCATTTCTCGGGCTCTAGACCTCGGAATTCGACTCCGGGCACATGCCCGAGTCCCATATTTTTCTACGGACCTTCCGGGACCGTCCAATCTCGGGTCCGGGTCCGTTTACCAAAAATGTTGACCGAAGTCAACCTTAAACATATTAATATCAAAATTCTTCAAATTTTTCACAGAATTCACATATTTCAACATAAAAGCTTTCCGGCTATGCGCCCGGACTGCGCACGCAAATCGAGGCAAGTAAAAATGAGGTTTTCAAGGCCTCGGAAGCACGGAACGGATGAGAAAATAGGTGATGACCCTTTGGGTCGTCACAGCTATACAAAAAACTCATAAATGAAAGGTATGGATCTTGCCACGCCCTTCTTAAGAATTCATTTTCTAGTTCTACATCTCATAAAAAATTGCATTAATTAGAATGTGACTTTTTGTCTGGGAAATAATGTATACTACTGGTAGAGTTGTGCTCTCCAATTACTTTAATAAAATTAATAAGTTGACCTAATTTCAGATCCATCATTTAAGGAAATATGAGAGAATTGAAGATGAAGCTTTGTGCTAATGCAATGGACTTCCGCACTTCATGCCACCCCCAGGCTATACAAAAAACTCTCAATGCAGTTAGTTATTGTCTATTGACCTTGACTCACCTTCTTAAGAATTCAGTTTAAGTTACACCTCAAATTAATTTTTTTTTAAAAGGCTGCATTCATTAGAATGTGATGTTGTGACTAGAATAATATGTACTACTAGTAGACTGTGCTCCCCAAATTAATCTAATTAAATTAATAAGTTGACCCAATTTCAGATCTAATGTTTAATGAAGATGTACATAAGAATTGAAAATGAAGTTGCATTTTACATTTTGAATATGGATGGCTATCAGTTTGTTAATGTAAAAGAAACTAGCCAGCACCTCCACTAGCTGGCTGATTTAAAGTCATGAGCATGCATTATGCATAGTCGCATTCATGCTGCTAAATCTGATGAGCAACAAATTAAAAGATTTTTTTTCTCTAAGTTTAGACAGAATGAGTGCATTTAAATATGACACAATTGCAGATCAGCCAACTGGTGGAGGTGCTGGCTAGTTTCTTTTACGATATATAATAAAGTTATAGCCATATTCAAAATTTAAAATGCTCTTGATTGGATCAGCTTCATCTTCGATTCTCTCATGTGCATCTTCCTGAAATGATGGATCCGTTATTTAGCTATAGTAATTGGAGAGCACAACTCTACTAGTAGTATACATTATTTTCCAGTCAAAATGTCACATTCTAATCAATGCAGATAGTATATAATATTACTCCTATCAAAACTAGCACTATACTTTTTCTTAGGTGGGGCAGAAATTAAATATACTCAAACTCAAAGTGAGTTGTTTTTTTGTGTTTGTTTTCTTCTTGTTTTTGGTGAAAATAATTACTTAGCGAATTGATAGGTACTGATTGCTGAACTTCAGGTTGTGGTCTTTCTCTTTCTCTATGTGAGTCCTAAATATTCATCAGCTAAAACGCTAAAATGATGAGAAATTAAATTTTTTATCTTGGAATTAACTTTATTCCACAAATTAATCTTTTGGATCGTCATCCAACATATGAAACAGGGTAAAAACTTACTCGCACCGAGTGTTTACACCAAACCAATAGATATATGACATGTGTTTTGCATATGAACTTCAATCATTTTAACCATGGTAAATTACATGCATTCTCATCTAATTAAATTAATTAATCATAGTGAGTTAATATAGTTTGGTGTAAACACCCGGTGTGGGTAAGTATTTACCAACAGAAACAGTTTTGCTTAGAGAATAAAAGACACCCATTTGGCATATCAATCATATTAAAAATCTCATTTTTTAATGATAAAGCTCATTTAAACCATATCCGCTATACCACCCTTGAACTTCATTCGTTTCTCACATGCCTCTTCCAGCAAATATGGATCTGAAATTAAGATTAATTAATAATTCAATTGATTTATTGCATTATCTTAGACGTGGTCAGTTCATCTAAGGCTTGAACTTAAAGGAAGTTAAAATAATAATAATAATAATAAACAACTCTAGTCTTGTTTGAGTGCAAGTTAGATCTCTATAAATAACCTTTGAAGATACTCAAAAAAAATGTTCACAAAACTTTAAGCAATTTATCTAGTATGGCGTTACTTAAGTTTGGTTTGGTCATCACTATTCTTCTCACGGCATTCACTAGTATCCATCCCTCTTTATTCGTGTAGTGTAGTGCAATCCGTTGTTATTGTGCTTGTCAATATGTTTAGAGCCCGTTTGGCTATAAAACAAAATTCACTTTTTTCCAAAAAAATATACTTTTTTCCAAAAATTAATGTTTGGCCATACAATTTTCAATTTTCACTTGAAGGTGAATTTTGAAAATTTTTCGAAATTTGAAAAACTCCAAAATATTTTTTTAAAATTTTCATTTTGATCACTCACAAAAATTCAAAAACACCATGTATTCATGTCCAAACACAACTCTAATTTTCAAATACCATTTTCATTTTTTTCCGGAATTTTGCAATTCTTATGTCCAAACGCCCACTTATAGTTACACATGTGAATGTGTACATATATGTGTGNAAAAATGTTGACCGAAGTCAACCTTAAACATATTAATATCAAAATTCTTCAAATTTTTTACAGAATTCACATATTTCAACATAAAAGCTTTTCGGCTATGCGCCCGGACTGCGCACGCAAATCGAGGCAAGTAAAAATGAGGTTTTCAAGGCCTCGAATGCACGGAACGGATGAGGAAACAGGTGATGACCCTTTGGGTCGTCACATCCTCCACCTCTAAAACAACCGTTCGTCCTCGAACGGACAAAAGAAAGAAGTACCTGAGTCAGTAAATAGATGTGGATAACGGCTCCGCATGTCAGACTCAGACTCCCAGGTCGAGGCCTCAGGGGGCTGACCTCTCCACTGAACACGAACAGAAGGAAAACTCTTCGACCTTAGCTGTCGAACCTGCCGGCCTAGAATAGCTACCGGCTCCTCCTCATATGATAGATCCTTGTCCAACTGGACCGTGCTGAAGTCTAATACATGGGTAGGATCGCCGTGATACCTCCGAAGCATAGACACATGAAAAACTGGATGCACGGCTGATAAGCTAGGTGGCAATGCAAGCCTATAAGCCACCTCTCCTACTCGATCGAGAATCTCGAACGGACCAATGTACCTAGGGCTAAGCTTGCCCTTCTTCCCGAATCTCATCACGCCCTTCATAGGCGACACCCGGAGCAATACTCGCTCTCCGATCATGAAAGCTACATCTCGGACCTTACGGTCTGCATAAGTCTTCTGCCTAGACTGAGCT
The DNA here is from genome assembly GCF_001879085.1 of Nicotiana attenuata. Taxonomy (NCBI): domain Eukaryota; kingdom Viridiplantae; phylum Streptophyta; class Magnoliopsida; order Solanales; family Solanaceae; genus Nicotiana; species Nicotiana attenuata. The sequence goes on along the minus strand of NW_017671632.1, from coordinate 44,984 downwards.
GAACGAAGCCTCTCCTGAATAATCTTGGCCTTATCTAAGGCCTCCTGAACTAAGTCTGTACCCAGTAACCGAGCCTCTCCCAGCTCGAACCATCCGACTGGAGACCGACATCGCCTACCATACAACACCTCATATGGAGCCATCTGAATGCTGGACTGGTAACTGTTGTTGTAGGCGAACTCTGCTAAAGGCAGAAACTGGTCCCACGAGCCTCTAAAATCAATGACACAAGCCCGGAGCATATCCTCCAAAATCTGAATAGTCCGCTCGGACTGACCGTCCGTCTAAGGATGGAACGCTGTGCTCAATTGAACCTGGGTACCTAACTCTTGCTGAACCGCTCTCCAGAAGCGCGAGGTAAACTGCGTACCCGATCCGAAATGATAGACTACCGGCACGTCCATGAACGGCAAACGANATTCAAGTACCCTATGAAATAAATTACTTAACATGTAGAATTCTTAATCAATTCAGTTAAATATCAATTAAGAGTTTACCAATGTTATCTCTTCTTTCTGACGCTAATTATCCTTTTCTCCTGAAGAAGCTATAAGGGTGTAATAATCAAATATATATTGGGTAATTTCACAAAAGGTCATTAAACTTATACTAAACTCACTCAATTTTCACTAGTTTTTATTTAAAAAAATCAAGTTCGCTGAATTTTTTTAATTCTAATTTAAAGATTATTTAAAACTTTAAAAAAGCTCCCGCCCAAATAAAATACCCATAAGCCGACCTGACCCAACCTTTTGAACTTTTAATTAAACGAACGGTTGAAAAACTTCCACCCCACATTGTTGATTTTTTTCTTTTTCCGCTAAGAAGGCTTTTATTAAAAATATAACTAGCGTGTTACAGAGGTTGGAACTGAACGGTAGGTTACAATTCCAGTTATATCAGAAGCTAAAAGCGGTAAACAAAAGTAGGGGGATTTTAAAAAAGGATAACATCATTAGGTTGGAAATTCGTGGTTGTCTTCCCGTGTTTGGCTAATACATCCGCCACAGCATTACCCTCCCTGAATGTGTGTTGGATCTGGGTCGCCTGGAGATCTTGGAGCATCGACCTGCATGCAAAAATGATATGTGAGTGCTTTAGTAGAGCATTAGATAAGATGTGTAGGAGTACCCGAGAGTCCGTTTCCACTTGTAATGGTCGGAAATTGTGAGCATTTGCTAGTAGTAGCCCATAATATAAGGCTAGCAGTTCAGCTTGGAGAATATTAGTATGGCTTAGTGGTTTGGTAAAACCATACACCCAAGCAACAGAGGCATCACGAAAGACTCAAGCTGCCTCACCCTTGTGAGAATGCATGTCAAAGGCTCCATCGATATTTAACTTGTAGGAACCTTGGGGTGGGGTTGCCATTTAATTGGAATTATAGTAGTTAGTGTGTGTTGTTGAGTAAATGTGTTAGCTAGGTAATAAAATTGGGCTTCCTTGGTGTATATGTTATGGGGATTAACTGTGACGACCCGACCCGTCGTCTCATGAGTTACCGCTCCGGTTCCCCCATTTCTGCTTCTTTATGCTTCGTTATCCGTGTTTATATGTGGTCGAGTCGGTTGGTTTGTGGTTGGAGTGGAATTAGTAAAGAAATGAGACACTTAGTCTCTTCTAAGAAGGCTTAAGTTGGAAAAGTCAACCGGATGTTGACTTATGAGTTAGAGGGTTCGGATGTGAATTCTGATGGTTTGGTTAACTTAGGGAGGTGATTTGTGGCTTAGGAGTGTGATCGGATGTGGTTTTGGAGGTCCGGTGTAGAATTAGGCTTGAATTGGCGAAATTAGTATTTTGGCGAATTCCGGTTGATAGGTGGGATTTTAATCCGAGGGTCGGAATGGAATTCCGAGAGTTGCTGCAGCTTCGTTATGTGATTTGGGATGTGTGTGTAAAATTTCAGGTTATTCGGAGGTGATTTGGTTGGGTTTTTGATCAAATGCGTGTTTCGGAAGTTTTAGAAGAACTTAGGGTTGAATTCGATGTAATTTGATGATTTTGGTGTTGTTTGAGGTGTTTTGATGATTGGAACAAGTTTGGATGATGTTTTAGGATGTGATGGTGCTTTTGGTTGAGGTCCCGGGGGCCTCGGGGTAGTTTTGGATGGTTAATGGGAAGAATTTGGACTTGTGTTGTTGCAGAAATTTCTGCTGTTGCTGGTATTTCCGCACCTGCGGAAAGGGGACCGCAGGTGCGAAGGGGAGGCCGTAGGTGCGAGTTTTGGTCTGGGCAGCTGTTTCCGCAGAAGCGGACGAGGAGCCCCATCTGCGAAGCCGCAGATGCGGAGTTTTTGTCGCAAATGCGGGTTTAGGGGAGTAAGGCTGGAACCGCAGGTGCGGGTGAGAACCGCATCTGCGGAGTCGCAGATGCGACAGTTGGACCGCAGATGCGGATGCTGGGATTTTAAGTGACTTCCGCAAATGCGGAGATTGGGCCGCAGAAGCGGTACCGCAGAAGCGGATTTTGGACCGCAGATGCGGTTTTGTCTGGGCAGAAGGTATTTAAGTTCTTCTTCGCGAATAGTGAAGGGTTTTTCATTTCTAACTTCGGACTTGGAGAATTGTGGGCGATTTTGAAGAGGGATTTCAAGGAGCTTCGATAAGGTAAGGATTCTTAGACCTAAAACACGATCCTATGGTGTTATTTCGTGAATTAAGACTGAAAATCTAAGAAATCAAGGACTAAAAATGGAGGTTAGGGCTTGAACATAAGAGAGCTGAGATTAAGGATTTGAGGGGTCAATTGGACTCCGATTCTTTTGTTTTTGATATGTGTGAACTCGTGGCGAGATAAGGAATCCGTAGATATGAAAATTTCTGGGTTTCAAGAAGTGGGCCCGGGGCTCGGGTTTTGCCAATTTCGGGATTTTTGATATTTTTCGATTGTTTTCGATTGGCTTTTGTTCCTTTAGCATATTGTGACGTATTCGCTCTGGTTTTGGTCAGATTCGACGCGCGAGGAGGCCGATTTGAGAGGCAAGGGCATAGCGAGCTAGAGTTTTGGCCGGTTTGAGGTGAGTAATGAATGTAAATGATGTCCTGAGGGTTTGAAACCCCGGATTTTGCACATCGTAGTGTTATATTGAGGTGAGAAACGCGCTTGATGATGAGCGCGGGGTCGTTTACTATTGGGGGTTTGGACTTGGTCTTTCCCGAGTGATGTTTTTACCGCGTAATTGATTGAAGCTTATTTGATATCATCATTTTTGTGACTAATTGTCATATTTGGGCTTGTGCCAGCTATTTGAACCTTTCGGGGGATTGCTATCACTGTTTTCTCACAGTTTGGACATATTACTTGAACTCAGTCCTATTGTTTCATACTGTTTTACAAACTCAACCACTTTTACTCAGATTTGAAACTTAAATGATATTTCTAATGATGTTTTGGGCTGAGAACTACTATTTTATCATGGCCCGAGGGGCTTATGTGATTTCTGGACTGAGTATGGATCGGGCTGCGCGTCGCAGCAGTATTATATTGATATTGATATCAGGCCGAGGGCCTAGCTGATGCCACGAGATGGCTTGATATTGCGCTTGGGCCGTAAGGGGCCCCTCCCGGAGTCTGTACACCCCCAGTGAGCGCCGTCGACGATAAATAAATGGATCAGGCTGCACGCCGCAGCGGGTACTAGAGAGTACCGTATGTGCTGCATTCCTTTATTTGGTTATCATTTATTTGCTTATCTGTTGTAGCTTTTCCATGTTTCTACTTCACTGGTTTTATTGTTTTCATACTACTTGGTTTAAACTGCCGTATTATAGATTACAATGTGTTTATCCATGATTTCTTATTCTCAGCCTTTATTTATGTTTATTACTCACTGGGTCGGAGTAGTCACATTACTCCCTGCACCTTGCGTGCAGATCCAGGTGCACCTAAGGCTGAGTGAGGATTTTCTGTTCAGCAGCGCATATCTGGGAGCATCAAGGTAGCTGCATGGCGTCCGCAGCCCTGATCTCTCCCTTCTATCCTTTGTTTTTGTTTCGTATTTTCCCCAGAGTGACATGTATTAGATTGATAAAACTGTATTAGAGGCTCAGACTCGTGACACCGGATCTTTTGGGCTATGTAGTAGTATTGTTATTTGATATTCGTCACATCTAATTCTTATTTCAGACTTCTAATATGTTGAGTTGGTAATTTAATTGTGTTAGCTAAATAATGAACTATATAATGAATTGGGTTAAGGTTGTTAATTGGTCGGGCTTGCCTAGCAGTGTGTTGGGCGCCATCACGACCGGGGTTGGGGTCGTGACATTTATGTTTGCATGTGTGTGATTGAAGATATTATTGTTACGATTGATCCAGAGGTGCCAGAAGGTGATTGGAACTAGAATATGTAATGGAATTTATTAGGAGGTGAGGTGGTTGGAAGGCAAAGTTGTTTGACCCAATTTAGAGTGAAGTGTGACGGAAGAGGGATACTTAAATAATGCCATATATTGGACACAGTGGTGCAGTGGAAAAATATATGAGCAATATCTTCATGTTCTTGTCGGCATAATGGACAGGCGGATCACTGGTAAGATTACGATTAAAGAGAAATGAAAGGGTTGGTAGTTTTGCTTGTAGCATAAGCTAGAGGAAGTGTTTAATTTTTTGGTGGCATGTATCTTCCATACCCAAGTGAGTGGAGAATGGTGTTGTTCCTTATGCGGAGGAGATGTTATTAAGGCGTAGGCAGTTGAGGTGGAGAAAGCCCCCGTGGAGGAGGGATGCCAAAATAATTGGTCTGTATCTCTTAATGTAGGGCTCAACAAAATACTATGGATAAATGAGAATAGGGAGTGGGGTATGTCAAAGGAAAGTGGTTGGAGGTTCCACGATCCATGCCAGATTATAGAGCTTAGTGGAAGGTTATCTTCATTTTGATTGAGTGGGCCATGAATAAGATGACGTAAAGGTTGGTGCGTAGGTAGCCAATAGTCAGACCAAAGTTGAATTTGATTGCCAGTGGCTATATTCCAACCTAGTCCTTGTTTGAAAGAAGGGTAAGCTTTTGCCATGCTTTTCCAAATGTAGGAAGCAGAGTTAATGTTTGGGTGATGGAATGAGGATGGGATTGTTGGAGATAAGATTGGTATTTGAGATGGAGAGTAGTCACCCAAGGAGTGTTAGTATTATTGTAGTAACGATAAAAGAGGGCCATTAATAATGAGATATTTTTTAGATAGAGTTTTTGAATTCCTAAACCCCCATAAGTTTATGGTGTAGTAATGTTGTCCCAGTTAATAAGATGGAGCTTTCGTTTTGCAAGAGAAGAGCCCCAGAGAAAGTTTCTTTGAATATGATCTATATTTTTTTAGTGTCTTCTTTGGGAGGAGATTGACTTGCATGGCGTATGTGGGGATAGTATTTAATACTGACTTGATGAGTGTCGTTCTGCCAGCAAACGTTAAGAATTTTTTTTCAAAACTGCCAGTTTTCTAGTTAATTGATCGATTAGGTATTCATAATCACTGGAAGATGGTGTGGTATCGGTTATAGGCAGGCCTAGGTACCTGCCAAAAGTAGTTGTGGGTGTGATATTATGGAGGGATGAAATTTTATTTTGAGTGTTAGTAGGAACATTATTAGAGAAAATAATTTTTGATTTAGAAAAGTTAATGCGCTGCCATGAATGGCTATGTAATTGGTTGAAGATGTTATTGATTGTATGTACATTTTTCTCAGTAGCTTGGGCAAATAAGACTAGGTCATCTACAAAGAGTAGATGAGAAAGAGGTGTTGATTTACGGAATATTGTAGTAGGCGTCCACTGTAATAGGTCTACTGCATGGTCAATCAGGCGGGAGAGCGATTCCATGCAGATGATAAAAAGATAAGGGCTTAATGGGTCTCCCTGCCTAATGCCCAGTGTGGGTTGAAAGAATTGAGTAGGTTTGCCATTGACTAGTATAGATATGATAGAAGTTGAGACACATGACATTATTAGTTTGACTAAATATGGAGGGAAGTTTAATTGTTGTAGTGAATAATGAATAAAAGACCATTCTAAATGATCAATGGCTTTCTCGTGTCAATTTTTAGTAACATATTACCATATTTTCTTTTTTGTCTTTTAAAAGAGTATACTGCGTCCTGGACTATGATATCATTGTAATGGCACGTCTCCCTAGTACAAAACTACTCTGTGTAGGACTAATAATTGTAGATAGATATGGTCTAATATGGTTAGTAATTATCTTTGTAATTTAGGATCATAAGGTTAAGATAGCGCTATGCTTTCTCTCATGGACCTTTTTATATTATATTACGATATACGACCGTTCGCCTTTTCATCACTTTGGCGCCTATAAAACATAGAGCTACTATTATTTCTTCATTAGAAATTGAGATCTTCTTCAAACTTGCCCTGTAAACCCTTTGCGGTGCTTGCTTCCCAGCTAGAACTTTTTTTTATGGGGAGCAGAGCAGTCAAAGAATGAACCAAACCAAATTATTGTTCTAGAATGGCTATTCCTCACAATTGCTCCTTGTGATGCAGCAGAACCATGGCAATTAGGATCTTCCCCCATTAGACTTGTCAATCCTTTGCTCTTTTTCCTTCTCTCTTCCAGTTCTCCCCTCTACTTTATTTGACAGGGGTCCCGGGGGACTAGTTGCTTGGTTCCGACCATTTCCGCTAAAGAAAAATTACAAAGTCCTATTGGACGATATTGAGCAATGTTTTCAGGATGTTGAACCTTAGGAATCAATGTGAGAAATGTTTTGTTAAGTTCATCTGGGATGGTAGCTGAAGAGAAAGCAGCTATACGAATAGCAGTTACAGCTATTTTTGTATCTTCCCAGAATTTTTGGAAGTGTAGGCCATCTAGGCCAGGTGCCTTAAAAGGTTGGAATGAAGAGATTGCTTTATAAATTTTGTTAGAGGTTAGAGGTTGTGTTAGTTTTTGATGGATGTCATTGGAGAGTACATTATAGTAATAGTTAGTATATGTTTTTGGAGTATAGGTGAATTGTGTTGTGTATAAAAGTTGAAAGTTGTTGATAATTGTGGTGTGAATGATACTAGGATCAAACGATCAATTACCTACCCTATCAAGAAGCCCAAGGATACGGTTGCATCTATGTCGATGAATACGGTTGCATCTGTGCCGATGAATAGTTGTAAGGTGAAAAAATTTGGTATTTGCGTCTCCTTCATTTAGCCATTGAACCCTAGATTTTAATTTTCAAAAATCTTCCTCAGCTTTTAGAAGGATATTTAAATATGTTATTAGTCGATTTTATAGATTGTAGTGAAAAGAAGTTTTATGGCATGGGTTCATTCGTTAAATGCCACCTATTCTGGAGCGTAGATTTTTTTTTTGTAGAAAATATTGCCAAATGTATTAAGGTTCCACTCTTTAATATGTGTAATAAAAATTTTAAGAGAATTAAAATACAATGGACTAGAGTGCCAATGAGATGAGATAATATGCTTAAAATCTGGGTGACTTAGCCACATTTTTTCAAACTTAAAATTAGAGGTAGGCTTGGAGAATGATTTTTGTAAGTTAAGAATTAGTGGGCAATGGTCCGAGTTAGTGCGTGGTAGTGTAATACTGTAGCATCTTCGTATAATTTTATCCAAGGTTCATTTGCAAAAAAATTGTCCATTCGTTCTATTATTAGTTTGTTAGGGGGCGTATTATATACGCGTCCATTTATTCTTATTTTAGGTTTGTTAGTCCATGTAAAACGTGACGAAGTAAAACCAAGATCTAGTATTAAGGCAATTATTAAAAGTAGCCGTTGTATTTGGTTTAATAGGGTTACCACCAAATTTATCATATGCTGAACACAATTCATTGAAGTCCCCACATAGTAGCCAAGCCGAATTTATATCACATTTATTAAATTCTTGAAGATTTTGCCATAAGATCTTTCTATTTACATATTGATTACTAGCATAAACAACAGATAAAAACCATTTGGGTGAAGATTGACTGACCTGAACAGTAGCTTGAATTTCTTGGCTTGTAACAGCCACAGGATCCATAGTTAACTCATGTGCACACCAAAGGAGAACTATCCCTCTAGAATGTCCATGTGCAGCTACTTGTATAATATCAGTGAAATCAAATTAAAGTAGTGAGGTGTGATCTTGCATCTTTATCTATGTGAAGCACAGAATAGATGGATTGTTCCAGTTTAGTAGAAAAAGGAGGTTCCTACGAAATTCCAGGCCATTTGCTCCCCTACAATTCCATAGGATAATCTTCATAAGATGATCGTTATGATGAGTTCCCTCCTGTGGTAATGATAGCTCCAGATGCATGAGAAGGTTGGAGGCTGGAAAAGAGCTTGTGGCAGTATCGTATCGTTGAGAGTTGGCATCATCAGGACAACATATTTGTCCTCCAAGGAGTAAGGGTCGAGGCGGACATTCAATGATATCTTCTCCAAGTGTGGTGGAATAAAAATTAAGAACATTATTTCTATATTTTCGGTCATGGAGATCGTGAGAGAGTCGTTCAGTTTCAATGATTCCAAAAATATCTCCGGAGCATCTGCCTCTTCTTCTGCTGGTTGGTGTTGAGGATATTCCTCCATCGACGGCGATGGTGGAGGTGTTGGTGGGTACATGCCTATCTGTGTTGGTGGATACCCTGCCACTTCTATCTGCTCCTGAGTTGGAGGTATTGGAGAAAGATTTTCCTCCACATACTCTTGGTGAGGCACAAACCATAGCAACCAATTGTGAGGTGGGGGTGTATGCCAATGCTGATAGTGTTGATAGAGATGTGCATTCCATTGATAAATGTTGAGGAGTTGTGTTTGGAGCTCCATAGTGGTAATCTCCTGTTGGTGTAGTATTTGCATAGCAGCTTCGTAATTCATGGGTGTGAAGATGCCCTATTCAATGATGTTGGTAAGCGCCTCCATGTTGTCTATTAGGATCACTGCTTGTTGCTGCATCATGGGGATGTCTGGCAGTGGTGGAGGTATGGTTATATGTGGTGGTGGAATAAGTCTGTGCTGGGCATGGAGGTAGTTGTAGGGTGGTTGAAAGGTGTTTGGTGGTTGATGCATGGGTAGTGTTGGTAATAGATGAAGTTTTGGTAGAAAAAGTGGAGGCGGCAAGGTATCTGAGCTATGTGCATGTGTTGGTGGTAGTGTCGCTGTTACTTGTGGGAACAGCGGCGATGATGTGGGTGATGACGGGGATACATTTTTACTTGTTATGATATATACCTTTGATATTATGGTGTGGATTGTAGAGTTATTATTAGTAGGGGATGTATTAGTGTTCGAGGAGGAAGGTTGCATTAATGTATTGTGAAGGGGATCAAATTTTGTTGGTGGAAATGGCGGTGGCTTCAGTGGCATAATTGTTAAAGTGACTAGGGATATCATGATCATTGGGGTGAAGTGGTAGGGGTAGGTTTGAGGAGTCATCAGTTGAGATGGGAGGTGGCATGGAGGGAATTTGAGAACTATTCATGGAAGGGGCATGTGCCAGTGGTGATTGAGTGTGTTCCTTACCTTGTCCATCGGAGATGTTTTGTAGGGGTATAGATGAAATAGTAGATTCAGTAGAGGGTAGGATAGATTCATTATGTTTCTTGATAGTTTGGGTATGATGAGAGTTGGCAGTGTTGTTTATGATTACTGAAGGAAGTAAGGTTGCTTTGGAAATGGGGTTTTGCATGTTGGGATGTGTTGTAGCGGTATTAAAGGTGGCATGTGGCAATGTGGTTGTTGTTGTTGCATTCATTGACTTGGTATGTGCTGGGATGTTATGGGTGGTAGTATAGATTCTATAGGATCATTTATGGTGATTGCTAAGCTAAATTTCAGCGGGGTCTATGTCAGGAGGGTGGTCTGTGGAGGAAATAATTATAGGGGGTGGTGGAGCCAGAGTGGTAGAGTGGTTATAGAGTTCAGTGTTTTCGTTGGGAGTGGTATAAGAAATTCCGTTGGTTCGGGGTGTGGTATTTAGAGTGTTTTGAGTGGTTTTGGTGGTGTGGGTCCCCACTTGGGGAGTGTTTAATATGTTTTCATTATTGGTAGTAGTGAATGGTTTTGAAAGAGGAAGGTTGTTTAGGTTTTGATAATTGTGAGAAGTGGAATTACGTGACGGTTTGGTATATGTAACTATTTTCCATTGGTCTTGTGTAGGTGGTTGTATGGTAAGTTGAGAATGCACTGGTATTGTATTAGTAGTAGTTGAGGGTGGTGTAGACTGTTTGTTAGGGTATTGGGAGTTAGTGTGTCCTAAGCATCCACAACTAATGCAAATGGAAGTAGCATCTTCGTAGTAAATTTGCTGTAAATGTGATCCTAATAACACATTTTTAGGCAGTCGTTTGTTTAGTGGTGCTAGAATGCAAATACGTGCATATCAACCTCTAGCGGTTTGTACTGTGCATGTGTCTATTTTTTAAAGGGTACCAATGTGATTTGCTATTTTTTTGAGTACCTCCAAGTCATTATATTCAGTGGGCAATTCCTGTAGGCGAATCCGTATAGTTGATAGATTAATATTAGCGGTAGCAGGGATAAATTTAGGTTCCCATTGTCGAATAGTAAGATATTGAGATCCAATAAATCATGGCCCATTGTGAAGGATTTTGTTGTAATTAACATAGTTTGCTATTTTTAATAAGTCATAGTCATAAACTAAGTCAATTAGAATAAGTGGTTCATTTAGTTTTCATAGTTGTTCTATTTTATGTTTTAGAAGATGGTATGAATTTATTTTGCCAAGTAATTTTATTATAAGGGCTTGGTTCCAAGGACGATAAAGTCGTGATTTATCAATGTGGGTAATGGGCATAAAGTGTGGGTGGTTTGTGTGATTTTCTGTTTCATCCTCTAGAGAAAGTTTGCTAAAAATTGAGTGTCAAAATCAGCAGGCATAGGGGATGGTTGCAGAAATAATTTATCACGAAAACTTACATGTTCAGTTGAGGAAGGCGTAGTTATGGGTTGTGCAGATTTTGGTTTGTGATCACTGCGATTCAAGTGGTCGATTTCTTGTTCTGTCATCTTTTGGTCTTCTTTTCTTGCATGTTGGTCATTTGTGAGGGGCAGTGGCCTGCCCTGCGCTGAATAAATGTGGTTTCTCACTCTAGAAGTGTAGTGAGAAGGAAGAGAATTTTTTTTGCCCATTGTTGATTTGAGTCTCAAAAATAAATTTTATGTAATAATCTACGGAACAAATAAATAAAAAAATAAGTATGTCAACTAAAAAGAAAAAGGAAACTATGATGACCCGTTAGGTCATCTTATGATTTTGAACCTAATTCTATGCTTTGAAACCTTAAATACCTCATCTTATCCCTCCTCGATTTGTGTGTGCAGTCCGTGTATTTTTTTTCGAAAAGATTTTATGTTAAAAACTGAGAAAATATGAAATTTTTGCCTTAAAATCCATTTGAGTTGACTTCGGTCAATATTTTGAGCAAACAGACCCGGGTTCATGTTTTGACAGTCCCGATTGATCCGTGTCGTGATCTGGGACTTGGGGGTATGCCCGAAATCAAATTCGGAAGTCCCTAGACCGAGTTATCGCACTTTGTTGAAATTTGAAATTTAAAGGCTTAATGACTGGTTGAAGAAAAATACCACTGGATTGACTCCAACAGATAGATCTTTATAGAACAATCTACCGCTGCCAAGAATAAAGCAGCAGTTCCCAGCTACACCTCTCAATAGCCCAACTGAACACCCCCTTTACCTTTTTGCTACAGATTCCCAATGGAGTGCAACCAACCCCCTCTCAGATATCCTCACACCACAATGCTGCATTAGTTCACCCCCTGAGTATCATCCCAGCCATAGCTGCTACCACAAAACCCCCCTCACAACTCATAACAACCATCAAGTAACTACCCACAAAGAGATTGAGATGCCAACAAATCCTAAAATCCATCTGTACCCTCAACCAGTCCTATTTCACAACCATTCTCTGTTTTTAGAATCCACAAGAACCTGGAAACAGAGCAATTTTTTGCTAACATGTTTGCTATTTTTTACAGGTACATAGAGAAGTCTTGGTCAATTGTTGCATTTCCAGTGTGTGGTATAAGCATCCAAGATGCTCATTCTACTGAAAATGCACCAATTCAGCCAAAACTCCCAATCAATTTCCTCAAATGAAGGACAATTTCCAGTTTTTGGACACACAGATACCCAAAATGTTTACAAAAAAAAATGCCATTAGAACAACACCACTCATGGTTGGAAACTCCACTCATGGTGTCCCTTGTTTGCTCACAACAAATGCCATTAGAAGACAACACCACAGATGACATACCAACAGCGGTTAACCCCATATTTACCAGCTTCCATGCAGCAGGCTCACTCACAGCAGCCTACCATCCTCACATGCCTTCAGCAGCAATCTCCTAGGGGCTCAGACCTAATTTTCCTACCTTGTTCACCCAGCTTTTCCCAGCAGCAGAAGCCCAGAAGCTAGAAAAATCCACTTGCAAGTTCTAAGCTTTCCTTGTTAGTCGAAGCAGGACAGTGTTCACCGGTCAGAAGCACCAATCAGCAGCAAATCCACAGCCCAATTCCATGGGCCTTTTGGTCAAGTATCTTCAACCTGGCTTTCTTTGTCTTCAATGTCAAAGCAAGGTTGAAGAGAGTTCCCTCTAGTATCACATGCTTTTTGCCTCATCTCATAGGAATTTTCTATATTTTTACTAGATGTAGAACTTGTTGTATACGAAGATGGTCTTTCAACTCTCTTGTTAAGTAGATTTAGGATCTCTAGTACTTTTTTGTATAGTTGACCTAGGCTTACTTCACTCTGATTTTGTATACCCAAGTGTCTATCAATGTTGGATAGACATTTGTTTCATAACTATAGGTCTAACTTACCATTCCATTCAGGGTTCACTTGATTGTCATAGTTGGACGACTAAGTGTTCTTTCATCTTCGGAGGTCAAGTTTATGTCCCCATCCACTGTTGTACTATTATTGTTTATATATGGAAATCAGCCCTAGGCACAATGTCTAGTGGGGTTTGAGTTTAAAAAAAAGGCTTAATGACATTGAAAGTTTGACCAATGTTTGACTTTATGGTTATCGGGTTGGTATTTTGGTTTCGGAACCTGGTATAGGTCCAATACTATATTGATGACTTGTCTGTCAAATTTCGTGAGAAACGGAGTTGGTTTGACGTGATTCTTACATCCGGTTGTGAAATCAGAAGTTCATGAATTTTCTTGAAAATTTTCTTTGGTTTGATGCTCAATTCGTAGTTCTAGGTATTATTTTGGCGATTTGACCGCGCGAGCAAGTTTGTATGGTATTTTTAGACTTGTGTATATGTTTGGTTTGGAGCCCCGAAGGCTCGGGTGAGTTTCAGATAGGCTACGGAGTGAAATTTGGGCTTAGGAATGTGTTGGTGTGTTCCAGATCTGGTGCAGGCCTCAGGCCTCGCAATTGCAAGGTCAGGCTTTGCATTTGCGACCTCTGATAGATCCATATTTGTGAGCAACTCATCGCAATTGCGAAGAGTAGATGGGCCATCTCATGTTCGCATTTGCGGAATGAGACAGAGGGGTTCAATGATCGCAATTGCGATCAAACGGTCGCATTTGCGGAAGGTCAAAGTTCTCATTTGAGAACAAATAATCGCAAATGCGATGACAGAAGGAATGGAAGGACTTTGCATTTGCGATTGTTTCTTCGCATTTACGGGCATACATTTGTGAACCCCAGGTCGCAAATGCGACATCTACAACTAATCAAATAGCTGAGAAAATGGGATTTTTGTTCATTCTCTCAAATTTTCAAACTTAGAAACCCTAGAGGCGATTTTTAAAGAACTCTTCTTCCTTAAATCATTGGTAAGTGATTCTAAACTAGTTTCTTTCAATCTTTCATTGCATTTCCTAAGATTTCAACCTAAAATCTTATATTTTCATGGTGGAAATTGGGGGTTTGGGTAGAATTAGTAATTTTTGTAAAATGGGGATTTAGACCTCAAATTGAGGTCGGATTCCAAAACAAATTACATAACCGAGCTTGCGGGTGAATGGGTAATCGGGTTTTGGTCCGAATTTCAGGTTTGGACCAAGCGAGCTCGGGAGTTGACTTTTCTTGACTTTTCTAATAATGACCTAAATTCAATTCTTTGCAATCGTGGGTAGGTCCTAAGGCTAAATTTAAATCATTTGGTTGGTAATTTGCTAGATTCTATTGGTTCGGAGGCTTGTTTGGAAGGCAAAGACGTGGTTGAGATTTGAATTGATCCTTTGGAGCGAGGTACGTATCGTGGTTAACCTTGACTTGAGAGATTAGGACTTGTTTGTCTATTTGCTACATGTTTAGATGATGGGTACAACGTATATGTGAGATGACGAGTAGTTATGCGTTGTTGTCGGGTTAATGCGGGTGAGACTTATTCCTTGCAGTTATTGCTACTTTGATCATGTTATCCATTCTTAGACTAGTTATTTGTTAAATTGATCATTCTTATCGTGTTTATGGGTTTTTGTGATAATTGAGTATTGCTTCCAAAGTTGAGATTCGTATTGTGGAACCATTGTTGAAGTAAGGCTTGTTCTTGTTATTCTATCTCCCTGTTGTTACTTGTTCATTGTTATATGGTAAGGGAGAGTGTTAATGCACGAAGGGTGATGCCGTGCCGTTTGTGAGTGTTAACGCACGAAGGGTGATGCCGTTCGATATTGTGAGTGTTAATGCACGAAGGGTGATGTCGTGTCATGTTATGAGAGTTAGTTCACGAAGGGTGATGCCGTGCAATTTTCTTCATTGTGCTTAATTGTTTTTACTGGTTAAAGGTATATTGACTGTTCTGGTTATCATTTCCGTTGTATCTCTCGTATCTTGTATCCCCTTAGCATGTCCCCCTCCCAATATTACCTGTTTAGCTTATATTTGTTGTTATCTCGTGCGTAAACTGTTATCTATACAGGTTTATTACGTGGGTGTCTTGTTATAGCCTCGTCACTACTTCGTCAAGGTTAGGCTCGACACTTACGGAGTATATGGATTTTGGTTGTACTCATACTACACTCTGCACTTCTTGTGTAGACTTTGGTACCGGCCTTAGCTGTTCGTGAGGCGTAGCAGCTTGGACTTGCTTGTTGGAGACTCGAGGTAGATTTGCTGGCGTCCGCAGACCTTGAAGTCCCCTTCCACTTTCCTTATTTTACTGTTTCTTTCATTCAAAACAGTTGTATTTCTTTCAGTTTGTAGAAAATTTTAGAAGCTCCTGAGTTGTGACTCCAGATTCGTATTGTAGTAGATATTGGGCATTTATGTTATTCCGCACTCAGCATTAATTCATTTTGGCTTAATTGACTTTATTTATTGAAATTGAGTGAAATTGGACTTAACGGTTCTCTTCTAATCTTGCTCATCGCAGATGGCGAGAACAAGTACTACATCTTTTGCTGAGCAGTAGCCAGAGCCCCCAGTGGCATCTCCTACGAGGGGAAGAGGTCGAGGCCGAGGTCGTGCCAAAGGCCGAGGCAGGGGCAGAGCTCAGCCAGAGCTCGAGTAGCAGTACCAGCACTGGAGCCTCAGGTGGAGTTTGATGAGGAGGTTCCAGCCCAGACTGTGCCTGTTGGACAAGCTCAGGTCCCGGAGGAGTTCATCGCCACCCTAGTGCTTTAGGACGCTCTAGTCCGTTTAGTGGGTCTTATGGAGAGTGTGGCCCAGACCGGTACATTCCCTATGGAACCTGTCGTCTCTCAGGATGGGGGAGGAGCACAGACTCTCGCTACTCATACTTTGGAGCAGATGGCTCCCTATTATCAGACTCCAGCAGCCCAGCCAGTTGGTGTAGTTCAGCCGGTTGTTGCGGCACAAGCTGGTGATGGACCAGCTATGTCTTCTGAGGGCTTAATGAGATTGGACAATTTCACCAAGCTCTTTCCAGTTCACTTCAGTGGTGCACCTTCAAAGGACCCATAGGATTATCTTGACCGCTGCCATGAGGTTCTGCGGAACATGGGGATAGTTGAGATCAATGGGGTCGATTTTGCTGTTTTCCAGATGATGGGTTCCGCAAAGAGATGGTGGAAAGATTTCGTATCGACCAGACCAGCTAGGTCGCCTACTCTTACTTGGGACCAGTTCTCTCAGATATTTCTTGAGAAGTTCCTTCCTATCACTTTGAGAGAGGACTATCACAGGCAGTTCGAGCGTCTTCAGCAGGGCACTATGTCAGTCACCCAGTATGAGACCCGCTTTGTGGATCTGGCCCGTCATGCTATTCTTTTGCTTCCTACCGAGAGAGAGAGAGACAAAGAGAGAGAGAGAGAGAGAGAGAGAGAGAGAGAGAGGGTAAGGAGGTTTATTGAGGGACTTGCTCAGCCTATCAAGTTGCAGATGGCCAAGGAGACCGGGAGTGAGATTTATTTTCAGACGGCTGCCAATGTTGCCATGCGAGTCGAGATGGTTCTTGCACAAGGTGGAGGTCAGGGGTCTGACAAGAGGACTCGTCATTTCGGTGGGTTTAGTGGAGCCTCATCTGGAGGCAGGGGTACTTTTGGTAGAGGCCATTCTTCCAGGCCATTTCATTCAGCATTCCAGGCATCCCACTGTGCTTTAGGTGGTCGTGGCCCTCATATGCCTTATTTCGACCAGCTAGCCTACAGTGCACCACCAGCTCCTATTAGTGTACCTCCGTTCCAGAGTTTTTAGGGTGGTTGCTCAGGTCGACAGAGTTAGGTTCAGGGTCAGTAGTCACAACAACCGAGGTCCTGTTATACTTGTGGTGATTCAAGGCACATTGTTAGATTTTTCGCTCGAGCATCGAGCAGTTCGCAGCATCATTGTTCTCGTGCCATGGTCCCGGCGCTTCAGTGTCAACTCAGCCAGCTAGAGGTAGAGGTTAGGCCATTAGAGGTAGAGGTCAAGCAACTACAGGTGGAGGCCGGCCAGCTAGGGCCCATTCTAGAAATGTAGTTTAGAGTGGTGGGGCCAACCCCATTGCTATGCTTTTCTAGCCAGGCCTGGGGCTAAGTCATCTGACGCTGTTATCACAAGTACTGTTTTAGTTTGCAGTAGAGATGCTTCAGTTCTATTTGAACTGGGTTCAACTTATTCCTAAGTGTCATCCTATTTTGCTTCATATTTGGTTGTGCCTCGTGATTCTTTGAGTGTTCCTGTGTATATGTCCGCACCTGTGGGAGATGCTATTGTTGTAGATTGTGCTTATCGTTTGTGTGTGGTTACCATTGGGAGTCTTTAGACTAGTGTAGATCTTCTACTTCTCGATATGGTAGACTTTGATGTTATCTTGGGTATGGATTGACTGTCACCTTATCACGCTATATTGGATTGTCGCGCCAAGACGGTGACCTTAGCCTTGCCGGGGTTGCCTCGATTAGAGTGCAGAGGGACTCCTGGCCATTCTACCAGCAGGGTTATCTCTTATGTGAAGGCTCGGCTCATGGTCGAGAAGGGGTGTCTAGCTTATTTGACTTATGTCCGCGATTCTAGTGCGGAGGTTCCTTCCATGGATTCAGTACCAATTGTTCGTGATTTTCCAGAGGTGTTTCTTGCAGACCTACCGGGGATGCCACCCGACCGGGATATTGACTTCTGTATTGATTTGGCTCCGAGCACTCAGCCTATTTCTATTTCGCCATACCGTATGGCCCAGCAATAGTTGAAAGAATTGAAGGAGCAGTTGCAAGATTTGCTTAATAAGGGCTTCATT
Organism: Nicotiana attenuata; assembly: GCF_001879085.1. Lineage (NCBI taxonomy): Eukaryota > Viridiplantae > Streptophyta > Magnoliopsida > Solanales > Solanaceae > Nicotiana > Nicotiana attenuata. The sequence continues at coordinate 27,336 of NW_017671632.1, read as the reverse complement.
AGACCTAGGGCCTCGCCCTGTGGTGTGACTGTGTTATTTGTGAAGAAGAAGGATGGATCGATGAGGATGTGCAAGATTATCAACAATTTAACAAAGTCACCATCAAGAACAAGTACCCATTGCCGAGGTTTGATGACATATTTGATCAGCTTCAGGGTGCCAAGGTGTTTTCAAAGGTCAATTTGAGGTCTGGCTACAATCAGTTTAGGATTAGGGCATCCGATGTCCCTACGACAGCTTTTCGGACTCGGTATGGGCATTATGAGTTTCTACTGATGTCATTTGGGCTGACAAGTGCCCCAGCAACATTTATGTATTTGATGAATTGGGTGTTCAAGCCTTATCTGGATTTCTTTGTGATTGTGTTTATTGATGATATCTTGATCTACTCCAGCAGTCGAGAGGAGCACGAGCAATATCTTCGGATCATACTTCATACTCTGAAAGATAGCCATTTATATGCTAAGTTTTCAAAATGTGAGTTTTGGTTAGACTCAATCGCCTTTTTGGGCACGCTGTATCAGCAGAGGCCATTCAGGTAGATCCTAAGAAGATTGAAGCAGTTCAGAACTGGCCTAGACCCACTTCAGCTACAGAGATTCGGAGTTTCTTGGGTTTGGCGGGTTATTATCGTCGGCTTGTGGATGGGTTCTCATCTATAGCAGCCCTGTTGACCAGGTTGACCCAGAATGGTGCCCCGTTTAGATGGTCAGACGAGTGTGAGGCGAGATTTCAGAAGCTCAAGACTGCTTTGACTACGGTGCGAGTGTTGGTGTTGCCCACAGGTTCAGGATCTTGTACGGTATATTGTGATGCATCTCGTATTGAACTTGGTACGGTGTTGATGTAGGATGATAGGGTGATTGAATATGCGTCACGACAGCTGAAGGTTCACGAGAAGAATTACCCTGTTCATGACTAAGAGTTGGCAACCATTGTTCATGCGCTCAATATTTGGAGGCACTATCTTTACGGCATGTCGTGTGATCACGGATCATTGGTGTTTGTAGTATTTGTTCAAGTAGAAGGATCTCAATTTGAGGCAGAGGAGGTGGTTGGAGCTATTGAAAGACTATGATATCAGCATCTTGTATCATCTCGGGGAGGCCAATGTGGTGGCCGATACCTTGAGTAGGGAGTCAGTGAGTATAGGCAGCCTTGCGTTCATTCTAGTAGGTGAGAGACCGCTTGCATTAGATGTTCAAGCCCTGGCTAATCAGTTCGTGTGGTAGGATGTTTCTGAGCCTAGACATGTTCTAGCTTGTACAGTCGTTCGGTCTTCATTGTTTGAGCGCATCAGGGAGCGACAGTATGATGACCCTCATTTGCTCGTCCTTAGGGACATAGTACGGCACGGTGATGCCAAGAAGCTTACTGTTGGACATGATGGAGTTTTGAGGATGCAGGGCCGTGTTTGTGTGCCTAATGTGGATGGACTTCGTGAGTTGATTCTCAAGGAGGCCCACAGTTCCCGGTATTCTATTCATCGAGTGCCGCCAAGATGTATCAGGACTTGTGGCAGCATTATTGGTGGAGGATGAAGAAGGACATAGTTGCATATGTAGCTCCATGTCTAAATTGTCAGCAGGTAAAGTATGAGCATCAGAGGCCTAGTGGTTTGCTTCAAAAGTTAGAGATTCCTGAGTGGAAGTGGGAGCGTATCACTATGAATTTCGTTGTTGGACTCCCATGGACTCAGAGGGAGTTCGATGCAGTTAGAGATTACTGACTTGTTCCTTGCAATTATTGCTACTTTGATCATGTTATCCATGCTTAGAGCAGTTATTTCTAAATTGATCGTTCTTATTATGTTTATGGGTTTTTGTGATAATTGAGTATTGATTCCAAAGTTGAGATTGGTATTGTGGAACCATTCATTCTATCTCCCTGTTGTTACTTGTTCATTGTTATATGGTAAGGGAGAGTGTTAATGCACGAAGGGTGATGCCGTGCCATTTGTGAGTGTTAATGCACGAAGGGTAATACTGTGCCATATTGTGAGTGTCAATGCACGAAGGGTGATGCCGTGCAATTTTCTTCATTGTGCTTAATTATTTTTACTGGTTAAAGGTATATTGACTGTTCTGGTTATCATTTCCGCTGTATCTCTCGTATCTTGTATCCCCTTAGCATGTCCCCCTCCCAATATTACCTGTTTAGTTTTTATTTGTTGTTATGTCGTATGTATACTGTTATCTGTACAGGTTTATTACGTGGGTGTCTTGTCATAGCCTCGTCACTACTTCGTCGAGGTTAGGCTCGACACTTACGGAGTACATGGGTTCGGTTGTACTCATAATACACTCTGCACTTCTTGCATAGACTTTGGTACCGGGCCTAGTTGTTCGTGAGGCGTAGCAGCTTGGACTTGCTTGTTGGAGACTCAAGGTAGATCTGCTGGCGTCCGTAGACCTTGAAGTCCCCTTCTACTTTCCTTATTTTACTGTTTCTTTCGTTCAAAACAGTTGTATTTCTTTCGGACTCTGTTTTTAGAAAATTTTAGAAGCTCGTGAGTTGTGACTCCAGATTCGTACTGTAGTAGATATTGGGCATTTATATTATTCCGCACTCAGCTTTAATTCATTTTGGCTTAATTGACTTTATTTATTGAAATTGAATGAAATTGGAATTAACGGTTTTCTAATGTTGGCTTGCCTAGCAAGTGAAATGTTAGGCGCCATCACGGTCCCGAAGGTGGGATTCCGGGTCGTGACAAGTTTATATAGTTTGGATGTTCATATTTTTCTATATATTAGAAAAGCTATGGTTTCGACGTGGCTGTTTTTGGTCTTTAAAATCAAAATTGAGGGCATTCCTGTCTTTTCATAGTGCTTTAAATGACTTACGTTTTTGAATATTTGGGTAGATCTTTCACATGCATTGTCATTATTTATATTTTTTTATACGTTTCATTCTTCTACCAAATAATAAGTGTTTTTCTGGTGCAGGGAATAAGTTAAACAAAGATTAATTGATCTCCTCCAAACGAGAACGCAATAAAGCACAAAATATCCATGGATTGCTTGCTTTTCTTCTTGATTGCTCAATTGCATGTCCATTATTAGTTTAGTTTCTGTTATTGCGCTTTCTCTGGCCTTTTGTGTTGCACCTGTCTATTACTGATAGATTGTTATTTTTTGGAATTTGATATATGCGTGATTAGGTCCAAAATTCAGATACCCATATGCAGCTACTACAAATAAAATATACTACTTATTTAGTTTACCATTTTTTGAAATAGATATACCAATATACCTATAATACTTACTACTCTTATTTACGAGATAGGATCGACATCAAGTAGAAACCATGAGCAACATAGTTAGTGATTACAAATAAAGGTTTATTTAAAATATAATTTCTGTCAGGAACAATAGATATCCGGCTTGAATTACTATTTCCCCTAGACATTAGTGTTATCCTAATGGCTCTAAAGAAAGAAGCCAATCTCTACTAACATTCCTCATGAAAGTAGGGATTCATTAGTTGTGTCCCTATTGGTCTATGTACTAGCTTGAGAACTCATCATTTGTTAAATGAATTTTCTAAGAAGTTGAATATTATAAGAAAACTACTGATATGGATAGCAAATAAGTATTTGCAACTATTATGTTTTGGCATTTGTCTGTTTCGTCCCGTCCAAATATGGATGTTGTTAGAAGTTCATGAAATTGATTATCTCCCGTCTCTACTTTGGTGACAATCTGATAGACTTGGATAAAAAAATAAAGACACTATTTTTTCTATTTTAACAAATAAAATCTCTTTGATGAAGAGTAAAGAATGAATAAATGGTGAGACATACATATTCACATCCTGAGATTGAAAAAGATTTCGGTTATGATGAATTTTGTTGCTTTGATTAGCTGATCTATGTTGCGGCCAAACGCACTCACGCAAGTGCACGTGATCGTCAAGTAATAAAGTAGTGAGTAGAGTCCCACGAGGACTTGTGATTAACTATTAACTAAATTAGACTATCCTAATTATCTACACAAGAATTAAACCTAGAAGTATTTGATTCTATACTAATTAAATAAAGAAATATAAATAATGAACTTTAAACAGAGGAAGAGCAGATTTTTATGATATCAATGTAATGAAAACGATCTAGGGTTATGGGCTATCTAACATTCCTATTGTATTCTTCAATTGAATTGACTAACTAATTTATCTAGTTTATTGGTTGACAGGGTTAATATTGCTCATAAGAATCTGTCGAGTTCTTACTCGCCTATTCAAGCTAACCTAACGCCTATATGTCTATGGAGTTAGAATCAACAAGAACGCACTTATAATTCATATAAATCAACCAAGCAAGGCAATTCGGTATATGTCTATCCTAACCGCGAATCCGTTACCCGATGCCCAGGTTCAAGAACTTGCTCTACTCAAACCTATATGTAATCTAGAATTCCCACTTTCGAGTTCAATTCTAGATTCGTAGATAGTATTCAATTGGTGATCAAGCAATTAAATAATTAAGCGCGGGATTGAATAAATAAACTAATACGACAAATCAAGAAATCAAAATCAATATTCGAATAACAATAGTCATGAAAGAACCACAACCCTAGAACGTGAAGTTTAGCTCCACATAGACATGGTAGCAAAACAACAAATCATACAAAGAAACATAAAAAGACTAAGTTGGTGGAAGAAAAGATGAAACCCGGTCTTCACGGCGGCTCTGTGCTCTCCCTTCGTCAAAAGTGATGTAAAAATTATGTTTAAGGACTATTTATAGGTGTAGGAAAAAATCTAGACAAAATAACCAAGTCCAAAATCAAAAAGGAGACAAAATAACTTCAGAAACGGACACCGCACATCGCCAGGCTAAACGTGAGACACATCCTTCGCGCCGCCTGCTGCTCAATTTATTTCTCCAATTTGATTCTTGTTAGTGCTAGTTGCCTAACTTTTCATTCCAAGATTCATGCTACTCAAAACCAAAGACATTGCCATTCCAGGTAACCAACCAAAGTTCTCATCTTCTTTTTTTGTTAATTTCCCATTTGCATAGCCTATCTGTGTTCACTAATTTCTTTGTGCACTTTGCTCCAAATTTTATCTCAAAGTACCTACATTGTGCATTAACACCCAAATAAGTGTAAACTCCATAATTAAGTTAATTTGGACATATTCACTATCATATATAATCAAAGAGCGGTAAAAATACGGGTAAATTAATATCGAAACATATGAAAATATGCCCAACATCACTACCCCACACTTAAACCTTTGTTCGTCCTCGAACGACTATAATAGACGAAACAAAATTAAGCTCCTACAATTCAAATCATGCTACACGTATGAACATTGTCGATTGCAGCAATTAAACTTTATCATATGCATTACACACGCACTTCCCATAACTCATGCCACACTTCAAAAATAATCAAAACAAAGTCAACATGCTCATAACAATCCTAGACTCAAAGACCGACTCTCGAAGCANTAAACCCTAGGGAAGTGCCGAACATAGAACCAGTTGACGTTAGTTTGCACATTGCTTTAAATGCAAATCTAGGCGCAGACCCCGGAGGAAGTGTGTGTAGGGAAGCCCGGTCTGGGGGCCAAGGAACACCAGGTATAGGAGATGGTGGAGTCAGCCACCAAGTGATATTCGAGATTCTATCAAATCTCATGATCAAATATAGTTTAAAGACTCATATATATATCAAAGAAATCTCTCACTCTCACAAAAGAAGTCACATGCATGCACTTGGTACCATACGCTTGCCCCTAATGTAAATCACTACTAACGTAGGCTCACTCGATCTAAAATCAATTAGGACTTTTTCATGGTTGTAATGTGGTCTAAGGGACGGGTAGGATATATTTAGGAATAGTGACTAACCCTCCTAAGCACTTTAACACACCACATAATCAACTTTAAGCACAAATTCTTCAATCCACTTCACTTTCACAAACAATATCACCCCAAAAATGCTCCCTTCTTCTTTAAGTACTATATTAATTCATACCACTAGCAGGAACAAGACAACAATGTATTCATCTTATTTTTTTTTTCCAGATTATCTTTTTTTTTTCAATTTCCGCTAGTGGTGTATTATTTTAAAAAAAAAGTGCACCTTTCTTCCTTTTATTGGTTCCACTCAAAAGCCACCCCATACTTAGTTCCTTCTTACTTCTTTTAGCGCTCATCTCACAATTAAAGTGCTTTAAGAGGAAAAAGGATCAAAACAATGTCAATTAAGAATAAAAAGGGTATATGCTTGTAACGTGGGTACCAAATAAAAGTCTATAGGCTCAAAAGGGTTAACTAGGGATAAATTTTATTTGTGATAAGCAATAAGCTCAAAAGATCAAAGAAAGCCTAAAATCATTTTTTAAACCGAGCATCACCTTAAATTTCGCTTCAACTCACATACCGGGCAAGTTCTAGACACAAGTACAATACATGGACTACACAAAAACCTCACCACACATGGCACATGACTCACTAAGGACGATCCCATTCCGACTCTCAAACAAATGCAAGTATTCACGGAGTCACGAGATATTAAGCATTAAGCACAAAGTGAACATAAGTCAAGAAAATGAGACATAGGCGCCACAAAATATGCTATCCAAGTAAGCAAAGTATCATCAATAAATTCAAATCATAGGGAAGATACTACACATGCCAAAGCATAAATATGCTACTAGCAAGCAAGTCAAAGGCGCCTAGGTTTATCTCATCTTTCTTCCTCCATTTTATTCCCTAAACTACTCTAAAAGAAAAAACTACCCGGTTCAAACTACATCCTATGGAAAAGAACCGAGGCACAAAAAAAAACCACGGGGGATTATTACTACCTAAAGAAAGCTAAAAGACATATTTTTGTGTTTTTTTGTATAGACTTTAATCCCTCAAGAAAACTGTCTAGGAGATCCATCGTCGGGAAAAGTCCTATTTTTTTTTTTTTAAAATTAATCTACTAAAACTACTAGTACTCCATTAATTCTAGTAACTATGCAATTAAAAATAAGAAGCTAGCTAACAATAAAATAAAAAAATAAAAAACTTAACAATATACTAATATAATACTATATAAATCACAGAGAATCTTCCACCCCACACTTAAAAGAGTGCAGTGTCCCCAATGCACAAATAAAGCAGAAATAACAAGGGTGAACAAGAATTCCAATCATTCTTCCAAAAACAACAAAATTCGACACCGGTCCCACATGGTCCAAACACGAGGCTCGGACCAAAACCCAATCACCCATAACCCCACGAGTTCAAATATATAATTTATTTCAAGATTCGACCCCAAGTTGAGGTTGAATCACCCAAAATCCCCAAAACCCTAACTCTACCCAAAACCCCCATTTTCTACTTTGATTTCATGATTTAGGGCTAGGAATTTAGTAATTACTAGAGGAAATTGAAGAAAACAAGTTGAACTATGCTTACCCAAGAAGTTTTGATGAAAGGGAGCTTCAATGGACGCCTATGTGCTTGGAGAAGAAAGGAGTTCGTGTATTTTATTAAAAATCCCGAGTTCACTGTTCTGTTTTTTTAACTTAAAAATTCGTTGGGCAAAATTGCCCTTCGCATTTGCGGGAGAGGGCCGCGTTCGCGAAGGGTAAACTGGGTAAGCTATCGCGATCGCGTGGAGACAGACGCGAACGCGTAGAAGGAATTTGCTGGGGTCGAGGAACTGTTATACGCGAACGCGATAGGGGAAACGCGAATGCGCTGAAGGGAGTCTGGCAAGCTACGCGAATGCGGTCAAGTGTCCGCGAACGCGAAGAAGAAAAAGGGCTAAGCCCTCAGGGTCAGATGACTCTACGCGAACGTGAGGCGAGGGTTGCGAACGCGATGAAGTAGAAGGCTAAAGCTACGCGAACGCGGAAGAGACCACGCGAACGCGAAGAAGAAAACACCTGCAACAGCTGAAACCAAAAACCTGCTACATTTCCTAAGTGTAAAAACACCCCGAACTACCTCCAATTCACTCCCGAGCCCTCGGGGCTCCTAACCAATCACACACTAACTCATAACATCCTACGAACTTATTCGAGCGATTAAATCGCCAAAATAACATCAAAAATCATTGAATCAAGCCTCAAGATCATCATTTCCATTTCAAACTTCATAACTTCAAATTTTAGATATTTAGGTCCGAAAGACGTCAAATGACGTCCGATTTCGACCAAACTTTACAGAAAGCGCTTAACTCATATTTAAGACTTGTACCGGGCGTCGAAACCAAAATACGAGCCCGATACCATAGTCTTTTAATCAATTTTCATTTTCATTTTCCTTAATAATTTCAGAAAAACAATTTCATAGAAAAAATTCATTTCTCGGGCTCTCGACCTCGAAATCCGACTCCGGGCATATGCCCGAGTCTCATATTTTTCTACGGACCCTTCGAGACCGTCAAATCACGGGTCCGGGTCCGTTTACCAAAAATGTTGACCAAAGTCAACTTTAGCAATATTAATATCAAAATTCTTCAATTTTTTCACAAAGTTCACATATTTCAACATAAAAGCTTTCCGTCTTCGCGCCCGGACTGCGCACGCAAATCGAGGCAACTAAAAGCGAGGTTTTCAAGGCCTCGGAAGCACGGAAATAGGAAGAAATCCGGTGATGACCCTTTGGGTCGTCACACTTGAGAAGTCATTTTCCTTAATTTACGTACCAAACACCGAAAAATGAACAAGATTACTACTCCCTCCGGTCCAAAATAAGTGATTTTTCGGATATTTTCACACAGATTAAGAAATCCACCTTTTAGCATTAATTAACAATAGAATTGACCATATTAACCTTTATTATCTCACATAAACACTCCTAACACATATTCCAACACTATTTACTCCAAGGACAATGTAGGAAAAAAAATAATTAATTCATTCTTGAAATCTGGAAAAATCACTTATTTTGGACCACAAGAAAAAGGCCAAAAAATCACTTATTTTAGACCGGAGGGAGTACTTGTTTTCCAAGAAAACATTTTCTTGGAAAACATTTTCCACGGAAAACATTTACCTTCGTACCAAACACACCCTTTATTTGAGTTTCATTCCTCTTAAAAGATTCCATTTCCCAAAAAATTTTCAAACAGCTTTGCTTTTTTAATCGGAGTTGTTTTGATATCTCGAAATCCAGGACTGCAGGCATTGGAGGTTTGTTTCTTTGCCTCTGTTACATTTGCTAGAAAAGAGCAAGGCTGGTTTGTGGCGAAAATTAACATTATGTAGTACGTAGCTGTTCCTTTTCTCTTTTTCTACCTAAGGTTTCCTTCTTATTGATAGAGGTTGTATTACTATTCAACTATAAATAAATTATGGTTTAAGTATATTCAAACCTCTCAAGTTTCAGTGATTTACACCCCTCAGTGTTTTGAAATTGACAGTTAATGCTTCCTTCTTGTGATTGAAAAAGTCTCCATCTATTAATAAAAACAATATTATTATTATTATGTGCTGGATATTAGCTTTCTTAATTCAAATTCTAAGATCATACAAAGGTGAGTAGGTAGATTTGAAGTTATGTTAGGGGAGGAGGGTAGAAAGCTACTATAAGATTGTAGTATCAAATGAAGCGAGACCTTGAACTCAATAAGGGCACAAGTACGTGAATTGGCGTAAATTGGCTTTACTTTACCTTCTTCTCACTATCAGAAGCAAAAGCAGTATTCATTTGTCCTTCTTCATGATCATCCATGTTTATTTCTTCCTTTTGTTAATTATGTGACAGGGGACTCCAAGTATCAGAACATATTTTTCTATTTATATGTTCATTTACTATTCTCTTTCTGATGTGGCGGGTACGGACTTGGCTGTTATGCAACACAAATTTGAGTGATTTTCTAAATATTTGTTATCTATATACTATATTAAAAGCACGAAGGCCCTTAGCGAAATGTCGTTCGCTTTTTTTACCCTTTTAAATAGGGTTTATATTAGACAAAATAGTCATTTAATTATTTTTCCTAATATTTAAGACTTTGAAATCAACTAAACTTTTACTTATAAATTTTTTCTTGTTTGAACCACATAGAAAATCTTAATAGGATTTCTAAATCAATTAAAGTATTATATAAATTCTTTCCTTATTTGAACATGTAAAATAACAAGACTTTGTCATACCCCTTTTCTACCCCCGCAAAAATATATGATTGTGTTATGAATTATAGGGTTAAAAGAGTTTTCCATTTGAAGTGACAAATTTTGAGTGGGGATTATTTTATTTACGGAGTCGCCACTTGGAATTGATTTTTCGGTGTTCCAAGTCACCTTTTATTTGAATCCCTATTCAAACGAAGATTTGACTCTTTTATATCGGTCCGCGAAATAAAGTTCGGGTAAGGAATTCTGTTGACCGGGAAGAAGGTGTAAGGCATTCCCCGAGTCCCGTGGTTCTAGCACGGTCGCTTTATTGACTTAAAACTTGGCTTGGATTAATTTTGGACAAACTGTGATTTATATGATTTTCATGTTTTACCTATCCGCTTTTATTTATTGATTATTAGAATTATAAAAAAGGGATTTAGATAATTTACTTCGTCATAACCACGCTACGCGAGCGAATGCGTGATCGAATAACAAAATTAATTAACTTATCATAATTGCGTCTCACAAGCGAATCCACAATCACGAAAATCAACTATTAGTAGTACTTTTGAGAAATTACTACATTTGAGAAAATTGATTCTTGAAGATTATTAGAAAAAGTTAACTATCGCGCCACGCAAGCGAATCCGCAATTTCAACAAAAATAACTGAAACTAACAGGTATGATATGAGATTATTAAATTAATTGATTACATGTTAAATATCACGCTACGCAAGTGAGTTCGTGAATGAAAAAGTTAAAATGCGCCTATTAGTTGCTTAGCGTTAAATTATCTTTAAAATAATACTAGTTAAGTTATTTATTTAAACAATAAATAAAAATACTGATTTTATTAAAATCATTTTACTAAACTAAAATGTAAGAACTAATTGAAATTTTTTTTAAGAGAATGCACTAGCGTATTCTATTTACTTTGTCAACATTAGGCTTGCCAAAATTATTCTTTATTAGGCCTAAAATGTAGTGGACCTTACATGACAAAAAAAAACCTTATTAAAGTTGCCAATGATATAAGGTACAAATGCATATGGAAGCATGATTAACGGGAAAACTCAATCCACATTACCTAGACTATCATGGAAAAGTCAAGTAAGAATAACACTATGTAACCCTCATACCTTCAGAGAGAGATGATCTTTAAATTAATAGAACGATTTTCTAACAAATGTAGACTTAACAAGTACTAGAATATCATTTTTTGAGCTTCACTAAAATTAGAATCAAATTTAGCTTAAAAAATAGAGCTTACACATGAATTATAAATCTCATACATCACATGTAAAAATAAGGACCCAACTACATACAGAAAATTATTACTTCATTACCAACCTACAACCAAACATAAAAGATTTCGCAATTCTAACATTTACTTTCAACAACCAAGAGATACAATAAGAGGCATAAGACAACCAAGAGATAGAATAAGAGGCAAAAGAAACTAAAATGATTTCAAGCAATCAAGTCTTCCTCATTCCATTCATATCATGAAAACTACATTTCAATGTTAAGAAGAGTACCTAGGCTGCAGAAACGGCAAAGGAGGCAACAGGGATGAACTTTGTTATTCACTATCCAATGAGCGCAACAAGAGTGTCGAAAATTACAGCGAACAAATAGTAGCAATTTGGAGNGCCCCTTACTTGTTCACATAAGGAACTTAACAGAAAGTTGTAAGATATCAGAAATCAACCACACCCACCTTCCAGAAGCATTCAAACATAACAAGGGCTAAAGTACATGGTTTTGTGGATAGAAAAACTAAACGAAACTCATATTGCGACTTATTGAAACATTCATTTTCTTGTTCTTTTAGAGTATGTACCAGATCCAAACAGTTTAAACTAACAACGAGGAACATAGGTGAGTCAAAACAAAATAAACTAGACTATTTAAATACAACTATGAAACTGGTTATGAATGTGCAGGTTTTGGCATTCAAACATTCAGCAAATCCTTTGAGAAAATTGCTTGAAGCTATCTAAACATGCCCAACTTTTCATCATTTGCTATTAAAGAAAAGAAACCTGCATTACAAAAGTTTAGAACGTTACCTGAACAGCACAAAGTAAAAAAATGTTTAGCAATGACTGAAGCAACAGACCAGCAACAACAAACAGCAACAACCAACAGCTCTTAGACCAAAGAAAATGAACCAGAGATGACCAACCAAGTAATGAAACCAGAAATGAGTCCCTCTGGAAAATCCACACAAGATCCCTCTACTTTCTTAAAGGTTTTTCACTTGAGAAATCACTCACTCTAGCTCAGAATTTTCAGCTTACTATTTAGGTGTTCAGTTGCTCTTTTTACTCTCAAAGTTATATTCTTTTGCATAAGTGTGTAAGAAGTCTTTTTCAAGTGTGTTCAAGCAAACTTCAAAGATGTTATCAAAGTCCGTCCCTTTTTTAGAGTGAAAGATGTTCTTTTTATAGGGGGAGGAAAGTCTTTGGGACAATTTTTTGTTTGGCTAAAAATCTGTCCAAAATGATAGATTTTTGACCAAAAATCTGTCCAAAACCAGAATTTTGGTCAATGAACAGTTTTTCTTACCAATTGTGGACAGAATTTTGGAGTATTGTACTCCAAAACAGTCCGCAACAGTAAAAGCAACCAAACCAAGAACCCTACACTCAAGTATTCTCTTTTCTTTCCCTTTCCTCTTAATTTCCCAAACCAGATTCTATGTTTAAACCAAACACATGACTCATATTACTCAAATCTTACTAAAAATACACTCATAACTGTTGAAGTGATAATACACTAAGTATTTCAACACAGACTATCATAGGCATTCAACCTATAGATTATCACTTCATTAGAACAAACGAACTCTTGTCTTGAAAAGATCAATGACTCAACTAAACAAATTAACCATTTCAGAATGAATCAAGACCACTGATGCCTTTGAACGATGATCAATTAACACAAATAAACAAGCTAACTGAACTTCATAACCTATATCAATTAGTTAACAGAAGAACTAACAAACAAAACTAGGAGCTAATCATTTTGACTGTCAAACGATGGTCCAGAAGCAACATGAAACAACTATCAACTGCTAATCCTAAACCAAAACACGATTTGAATCTATCAAATACCATCTAGTTAAACATGAAAGGATAAAACAAGGTAAACTAACAGAATTGATCATGTTTCCCAGGATATGCCAATCAAAACGAATAACACGACTAATACAAACAATACTAAACGAGTGCATATTAACAAAAGATTTAAACTTTGAAACAAAATGCATAATTCAAACTAATATACATGAGTCGAAACCAACACTTAAAACTACCTATAAATGATATAAACAAATTGAATCAAAACTGAAACTAATTGAAAAATACTACCCAATTATGTGAGATTTAAACAAGACGGAAACTAAAATACGATCCTAGTCTTTATAATAGAACCAAAAATCAGAAAAAATAAAGAAAAGGGATAGGGTTATACCAAACGAGGGAAGTCGATGCCAAATCGAACGAGGAGATGCCGAGGACAACGAGCCGTGACTGCCCGACCTTGAACGGGCATTTCTTTCTAGCACACGCCAAAACAAATGAGTTCTAGCGTTGTGCTAAAGAGAAACGAGCGTTTTTGGTCGGGAATAGTCTAAAATGAAGGGCCACTGATTGTCGTGGGCGGTCGAGGCAGTGGCGAGCGATGGTGTGGCGGGCAGTGGGGGGGTAATCGGGTCGGCAGTGATGGGGATTTTGGGGACATAAGTCGGAGATATGGAGTGAGGAGGAGAAGAGGAGGAAATGGTGTGATTTCGGCGGAGATTAGAGGTGGCGAACGGCGGCGGGTGGTGACTAGGGTTTCAGATTTGGCTAGATTTGTAAAGATTGGTGAGGATTTAAAGGATTTGGTGCTTGGATTCATGAAGAGGAGGTTGAGAGGAAGAAAGGGTGAAATTTTGGGGTGGTTTGGATGATGGCCGCCGCCGTTGGGCGATTTCCGATGGCGGAGCTGGGCGGTGACGGGCGGAGCTGCTGGGAGGAGAAAGAAAAGAGAGAGGAAGAAGAAAGGGGGAGAAGTGAAGAGAAATAAGGGGAAAATGAGGCAATTTTCTGATTTTTAAGGGCTTATATACCTCTTGAGAGATCAAATATGGACCATTAGATCAAGGGTTGATCAACGTTTGAAATTGAATCTCCAATTCATTAAACGAAACGACGTAGTTTCACCGTGAAACTATGTCGTTTAGCTTACCTCTCAGGTGGGCTTCACCAGACCGGGTCAAACAGAATTGGGCCATTTATTTTGGGCTAATTTTTGGCTTAATTTCTTTAAAATTAAACTAGCACAATCCCCATCCCATTTATCAAACCATTGAACAACTCTTAAAACCTATTCATATACAAATAGGATCAAAACACACACACACACACACACACACACACACACACACACACACACATATATATATATATATATATATATATAAGATGGGGCAAAAATTAGATATTTACAACTGCCCCTCTTTGCTCGAGAACATGAAGAGTTTCCGTGCAAAGACAAATGAATGCCATGGATAATTTTTGCTCACATTCACTCTAATGGAAGCATTTTGAAAAAGGTGGTGACCGAACCTTGCTTCTGAGGTTGCCTACATATCCTTGGCTATAAAGGAATCAGGTAAGTGTAGTTCTGGAAATTTTGGTAGCTGGGACTACCGGGAAGCTGTGATATCACTGTTGTTGTTGTTGCTACTGCTTGCTAAACTCCTTATTACACCAAAATGAAAAATAAAAAGCTAAACTAGCTAAGCCTATCAGCTATGAGTTACAAGATTCCTATCTATAAATCTCTAGAAGCTTGATCTTGAGTCTTGGATTGCTCGCTTGTGTTGACCTGAGATTGGATCTTGATTCTTTTGAAGAATAGATTATGACTCAATCTCGATTGCTTGCTTTCTGGATCAAAATTTTGAGAAGATGAATCTTGAGAAGCTGAGTTGCTGACACATTATCAAAGCTAACTCTAACTATCTTGTGACCGAAGGACTTCTTTCTTCTGATGAGAAATTGAAACTGCAAGCTTTTATCGTCACTTGTGCTATATGGCAGAGCCTGCAAAGCCATCAAAGCCAAACAAAAACGAACAAAAATTTTCTGCCCCAGTTTGGACTAGGAAAATTTGTGAGTCATCAGCGAAAGCTATAAACTATCTAATTTATTGAAAGGCCAACAGAAACAGTAGTATAAACTAGCTAAAACAGATAAAATTTGGTAACAGATGATTATGTAACCAGGGATCGGTGCCCTGTACTACTGAAAGGAAATGTAACCAGGGGCTGGTACCCTATCTTATTGGAAGGAAATAGAATCAGGTGTTAGCACCATGTATTATTGATAAAGTGTTGAATCCCTCTAGGTGAAAAAGGTTCTACCTGAGTTAAACTGCATTAAACAACCTGAGCGAAGATTACTTCTACCCAGAACTATGAGCTGGATCCCCCTAGGCGAAAAGATTCTAACTATATCAAACAACCTGAGCGAAGATCACTTATACTCGAAACTATGAGCTGTATCCCTAGGCGAAACAGTTCTACCTGAGTTGAGCTGCGTAAAATACCCTGAGCGAAGAGTAATTCTACCCGGAACTATGAGCTGGATCCCCCTAGGCGAAAGGATTCTACCCGAGTTAAGCTGCGTAAAACACCCTGAGCGAAGAGTACTTCTACCCGGAAATGTGAGCTGGATCCCCCTAGGCGAAAGGATTCTACCTGAGTTAAGCTACGTAAAACACCCTGACATTCTACATGCGAAGCCTGTGATTTCAATCATATCTTGGGCAGGCCGCGTCTGTCTCCGCTTCAAACTCTAAATTCACTTCTTTTTTGTTCTTTTCTCTTCTTTTCTTTATTTTGGATTGAGACTCATTCTTTTTCTCATCTCGAACCCTGTGCCTCGAGGTAAAACCCGCTCAGACACCAAAACAAACAAACGAACGAAATTTTTCTGCCCCAGTTTTCACTAGGAAATTTCGTGAGTTGTTTGTAACGAAAATCTAAACTATTTCTTTATTTGTGTATCTTTAGGAGAAAGATATGAGGGAGTGGAGCCCTATATCTATAAATAACCTCAAGTAGGGAGTGGACACCCTATGTTGGCGAAAGACGACTAGGGGATGGAGGCCCTATGTCTAAAATCTCAACTCAGGGATTGGAGCCCTATTGTTGGTTTAAAGGCGACTAGGGAATGGAGGCCCTATGTCTAAAAACTCAACTCAGGGTTTGGAGCCCTAATGTTGGTAAAACACGACTAGGGAATGGAGGCCCTATGTCTAAAAACTCAACTAGGGATTGGAGCCATGTGCTAGCAAAAGGCGACTAGGGAATGGAGGCCCTATGTGTAAAAATCTCAACTAGGGATTGGAGCCCTATGCTGGCAAAAGGCGACTAGGGAATGGAGGCCCTATGTCTAAAAATCTCCACTAGGGATTGGAGCCCTATGATGGCGAAAGGCGACTAGGGAATGGAGGCCCTATGTCTAAAAATCTCCACTAGGGATTGGAGGCCCTATGATGGCGAAAGGAGACTAGGGAATGGAGGCCCTATGTCTAAAAATCTCAACTAGGGATTGGAGCCCTATGCTGGCGAAAGGCGGCTAGGGAATGGAGGCCCTATGTCTAAAAATCTCAACTAGGGATTGGAGCCCTATGCTGGCGAAAGGCGACTAGGGAATGGAGGCCCTATGTCTCAAAATCTCCACTAGGGATTGGAGCCCTATGTTGGCGAAAGGCGACTAGGGAATGGAGGCCCTATGTCTAAAAACTCAACTCGGGGATTGGAGCCCTAATGTTGGTAAAAAAAGGCGACTAGGGATTGGATCCAAGCGGGAGATGTGAAGCCTGTGACTTCAATTATATCTTGAGCAGTCCGCATCTTTCTCCGCCTCAGCACTTTGAGTTCACTTCTTTTTTGTTCTTTTCTCTTCTTTTCTTTATTTTGGATTGAGACTCATTATTTTGGTCATCTCGAACTCTGTGCCTCGAGGTCAAACCTGCTCAGACCCCAAAAACAAACAAACGAACGAAAGTTTTCTGCCCCAGTTTTCACTAGGAAAATTTCGTGAGTTATTTGTAACTAAGATCTAACTTCTTCTTTTTTTCTTTTTTTTTTGAAAGCGATAAAATAAGGATTGTATGTCTTTAAAGGGAAAAATTAGGGAATGGAGCCCTATGTCTAAAAACTCATTTCAGGGATTCGAGCCCTAATGTTGGTAAAAAGGCGACTAGGGAATGGAGGCCATACGTCTAAAAATCACAACTCAGGGATTGGAGACCTAATGTTGGAAAAAAGGCGACTAGGTAATGGAGGCCCTATGTTAAAATACTCAACTCAGGGATTGGAGCCCTAATGTTTGGCAAAAGGCTACTAGGGAATGGAGGCCCTAGTAGTCTAAAAAGTCTCAACTCGAGGGATT
>NW_017671632.1:5234-9784 GCF_001879085.1 Nicotiana attenuata | reverse complement strand
TTTTTTCATTTCATTTTCCTTTCTCTTCTTTTTTTATTTTATTTCATGGAATGAGTAAATGCGGGAAAAACTTGGAGGGGACTTCCCTTTTTATGGATTGTTGCTGCAAAGCTGTTTCTAGCACTTGCACAGTTATTTTTCCTATTTGGTTGCACCTGCTTCTTGCACGATTGCTTTGAATTGCACATGTTTCAAATTTTCAAACAAAGAACAATTGTTAGTTTGAAACGGTGGTTGGTTTTGTGGCCTTGATTGTTTTTGATCACTTGATCTCGGCCCAACTTCTTTGATGAAGGTCTCAATTGCAAATGCTTGTTTCCTGGGGACCAATTTCATTTCAGGCCCTGAGAACCTCTGTTTTTTTTTTTTTTTTTTTTTTCAGATTTTGCCATGACGGTTGCTTGGTGGAACTCAACCTTTCGACTTTATTTTTTTCGTAGGCCTTTCCTTCTCACTTCCTTTTCATTCTTTTTTTTTTCTTCTTTTTTTTTCTTTTCTTTGGAACATTGGGGGAACTTTTGGCTCCTCAAACTTTGCTGCAACATCTAGTCGCGTGGGACATAACCTCTTCCAACTTTATTTCGCCTTTGTAGGCCTTTCATTTTTGGCTTCTTTCTTCCAACTTCAATTTCAGAGCATTTGGGGCACCTTGGCTTTCCAAACCTTTGCCGAGATGGTTGGCCACGTGGGACTACACCTTTTCAACTTCAATTGCCTTTATAGGCACTTCAATTTGATTTTCTCCTTCCAAGAGTTCTGATTTTGAAGCATCGGCCACCATGGCTAGTCGGGGTCGACTTGATGCCCGTGACGAGGCTGGGTCCCTTTCTGCACATTAACTCGCACCAAATAAGAACCCTGTAAATCAGTCTTGCCATCCTTTCTTTGTCTTAGTTTCGGAACATTGTTAGACCGAAAGGGATTCAAAGAAAACAAACAACGGAATGGAGAATGAGTTTAAAACAAGAAGTGTCCCTTTCGGGGAAAGGTAAGAAGGACTTATCTGGAGTACATGCGGACTTCAATGAACATGACATGCCTTTTGGACTAGATACCTGATCTGTGTAAACCGTCTAACTCTCAGAAATTCGTCACAACTTTTGCTTCAAAATTCGAGAAACCTTGCCAAGACTTTGTAGACGCCGATGGCTGTGAGGATCCTCTTTTTGGTCAGTGGCACCCTTTGCGGGTTTTCACTAGCTGACTACTCTTATTTCTCTTCTCAATATCGCCTTATAGTGCCCTTTGCGAGTTTTCACTAACAAGACTCTCTCATTTTTCATTTCTCTTCTTACCATCGCCTTATAGTGCCCGTGTGGGTTTTCACCAATAAGACTCTCTCATTTCATTTCTCTCATTTTGATTGCATTGGATCCAAGTAGTTGCATTCTCCGATCCTTGAACATTCTCACCGATTGATCGGAAGGACTTGAACAGGGTTTGGGTAAAAAGGATTTGGACTGAATTACAACTTTGGAACCATTCAGGCGGGATCATCGCCGATCCATTATAACATCTGCCCCAGTTTTACTTTTTTGCGGGACTTTGGATTTTTATTTTGGTGTGACTGAACCCCAGAGAGAGGTTGCCTACGTATCCATTCGGAATCAAGTCGAACGTAGTTCAGGGAACTTTGTTTTTTGTTTTCTTTTGTTTTTCTTCTGTTTTGTTTTGCTTTGTTTTCTCTTTCTTTTCCTTTTCCTCTCTTTTTTCGTTTTTTTTCATTTTCTTTGTCTTTTCTTCCTTTTCTTTTTTGTATCTTTCTTTTCTTTTTCTTTTTTTTTTCATTTCATTTTTCAATAACACTTTTAGGTTCCAAATAGGGTAATCAAAGAATGGGAGCCGGCTCGAAGAGTTTGCAAAGAGCTGATAGTGTTTGGGTAGCGAGAATGAAAGCCTTCGTCATCCCAACCGGAGAATATTAATACTATATGGAGGATAAATCAGAGTACCTTTGGGTTGCATTTGCATTGACAGTTATTTCAAGGACATTTCCTTCTATGCGTCCCAAGTACAATGCACTCTTTTGGGCAGTACTTTTGTTGCAATGTATGGACCTTTCCAATCTGCAACCAATTTTCCTTCAGTTGTTCCAACTCTTTGTTTTATTTCCTTAAACTTATCTTCTTTGCATTCTGGCTCTTGACTCATTATTTCGAAGTCTGACAGCGTTTTAGGATCTGGGCATGAAGTCCGCAAGCATGTCATGTTATTGAAATCTGCACTTAACAGAACTGAAAAGAGAATAAGAAAAATAACAAGATTAAGAAAAGAGACATTCCTGGACAATGAAATATTAGTTTCATTTGATTTTTGATTTTTTTTTTTGATTTTTTTTTCAATTTTTGAAGAGAGAAAGGTTTACATCAGAAAGTAAGACAATAGAGTAAAACATCCGGATCACACCCTGAGATAATCCGACTGTAGAAAGGATAGCAAGACTGGCTACTAAGACTCCCGTCTGATGACTTTCATGCTTGGCGACCATTTTTTGGCTTTTCTTCTGTCTCAGCAATGGCTGCAATGGCCTTCAGTGCCGGATAAAATTCCTCATCTTCACAAATCATTCCGACTATTGGCCCGATGTTGTGGGCAGGTAGCAGATTTTTCATCACATCATGAGCTTCTTCATCCCGAAAAATAATTCTTTCAGTTTCAATCGAATCTTCAACTGCCCTTTTGAGGGTCCAACAGTCCTCTGTACTGTGTCCCACTGCTCCAGAGTGGTATTCACATCTAGCATCAGCTCGGTGCGATGGGGACTTGGGTTTGGCCGGTTTAGGGCCACTGGCTGTAGCAGACCTCGCCTGACTAGCTTTTGGAACAAGCCCGAGTATGATTCACCAATAGAGGGGTGAAGTGATTCCTTTTAAAAGGCTCTTTTGGGCGAGGATTGTACTGGGGAACATTTGATCGGGGATTACATGGAGCTTGGTAAGGATAGGCATTTCTGGGAGGTGGAGCTCTGTTTTGTGTATAATGTTGTGGCTGCGAGCAAGGTTGCGCATTCATCACCGCATACCAACAAAACCAACCACCTGAACAAAACCTGGCCAATTTGCTCGCACAAACAACCTTGTTAGTTTTGAGACATTTAACATATAGAAAAATCGCATGTTGGGATGCAATGTACCTAACAGTTAAACGCTTCCACCATGGTTTGAACGGTTGCATGTTTCATCCCGGCCTTAACTAGCCATTTTCATTCTGTACCTCTTTTCTTCATTTCTGCCTCTCTTTAATCACTCTTGATTTTTCTTTCATCTCGTTTTTGCCACTCTTTTATTTTTTGGCACTTTCTTTTTTTCTTTTTTTTTAAAATTTTTTTTCTAGTTTTTGTCACTCTTTTTTTTTTTTTTTTTTTTTTTTGCTCTCTCTTTTTTTTTTCACTCTATTCTTCTTTTTCTCTTTTTCACTCAATTTTTCTTTCTCTTTTTTTTTTAAGTTTATTTTTCACTTAATTTATTTTATAGCTATGATCGAATCCGATGGGGATTGCCTACGTATCATGACCCTGCATGAATCAGATCTTGCGTAGTTCGGGAAGATCGAAAATGGAGTAAATAAACTAACTTTTTTTTTGTTTTTGAAAGGAATGCTTTAAAAGAAGAAAGAAATATTTTTTTTATTTTGAATTTTGTTTTGTTTTTTGAAAGAAAGACTTCTAAAAATTTATTTTCTTTTGATTTGAACTTTGAAAATTTTAAAAGTAAAAAGAAAGTATTGTTTTTTTCAATTTTCATTTGTTTTCTCTTTTTCTACAGAAGAAAGAAAATATTTTCGGATTTTGGAAGTTGCCTCTTAATTTTCGAAAGAAGGACTTTTAAGAAAACTTTTTTATTTTTTTTTTTAGTTTTTTTTTTTTTAGTTTTTTTTTTTTTACAAAAGTGCTTCTAAAAAAAACGAAAATAGTTTTGGACTTCAATTTTTTTTTTTGGCATTTACGAAAGAAATACTTTTAAAGAAGGAAAAGAATATATTTTTTTTTTGGAAAAATATTTCAAAACAAAGAAAACCCGTATGAAATACTCCAGAAAGAAGGAACTACTTTTTTTTTTTTCTTGAGTTTTAAAAACTTCTTCCTTTTTTATGTTTTGAAATTTTCTAAGGAAAGATTTCTAAAGGAATATTTTTTTTGGATTTTTGAAAAATTTGGGCCAGAACCGATGAGGTTTTGCCTACGTATCTCACATCCGGTGAGAATCAGGCCTGCGTAGTTCGGTCAAAACTAAGTACCCTTTTTTTTTTTTTTTTTTTTAATCTTTACAACTCACACCAGACTAATTACCAGTATATATATATATATATATATATATATATATATAATATATATATATATATATATATATATATATATATATATATATATATATATATATATATATATATATATATATATTCTTCCTTTTTTAGAAAAAGGTTTATTTTGCACTAAACTAGGAAGATTATTCTTTCTCTCTCTCTTCTCTCTCTCTCTCTCTCTCTCTCTCTCTCTTTTTTTTTTACTTCTAATAATTATCACTAATTTTTTTTTAAGACCGGTGTCGGAC
>NW_017671632.1:0-1807 GCF_001879085.1 Nicotiana attenuata | reverse complement strand
ATGAGTCGAAACCAACACTTAAAACTACCTATAAATTATATAAACAAATTGAACTAAAACTGAAACTTATTGAAAAATACTACCCAATTACGTGAGATTTAAACAAGACGGAAACTAAAATACGATCCTAGTCTTAATAACAGAACCAAAAATCAGAAAAAATAAAGAAAAGGGATAGGGTTATACCAAACGAGGGAAGTCGATGCCAAATCGAACGAGGAGATGCCGAGGACAACGAGCCGTGACTGCCCGACCTTGAGCGGGTATTTCTTTCTAGCACATGCCAAAACAAATGAGTTCTAGCGTTGTGCTAAAGAGAAACGAGCGTTTTGGTCAGGAATAGTCTAAAATGAAGGGCCACTAATGGTCGTGGGCGGTCGAGGCAGTGGCGAGCGATGGTGTGGCGGGCAGCGGGGTAATCGGGTCGGCAGTGATGGGTATTTTGGGGACATAAGTCGGAGATATGGAGTGAGGAGGAGAAAAGGAGGAAATAATGTGATTTCGGCGGAGATTAGAGGTGGCGAACGGCGGCGGGTGGCTGCTAGGGTTTCAGATTTGGCTAGATTTGTAAAGATTGGTGAGGATTTAAAGGATTTGGTGCTTGGATTCATGAAGAGGAGGTTGAGAGGAAGAAAGGGTGAAATTTTGGGGTGGTTTGGATGATGGCCGCCGCCGTTGGGCGATTTCCGGCGGCGGAGCTGGGCGGCGACGGGAGGAGCTGCTGGGAGGAGAAAGAAAAGAGAGAGGAAGAAGAAAGGGGGAGAGGAGAAGAGAAATAAGGGGAAAATGAGGCAATTTTCTGATTTTTAAGGGCTTATATACCTCTTGAGAGATCAAATATGGACCATTAGATCAAGGGTTGATCAACGGCTGAAATTGAATCTCCAATTCATTAAACGAAACGACGTAGTTTCACCGTGAAACTACGTCGTTTAGCTTACCTCTCAGGGGGGCTTCACCAGACCGGGTCAAACAGAATTGGGCCATTTATTTTGGGCTAATTTTTGGCTTAATTTCTTTAAAATTAAACTAGCACAATCCCCATCCCATTTATCAAACCATTAAACAACTCTTAAAACCTATTCATATACAAACAGGATCAAAACACACACACACACACACACATATATATATATATATATATATATATATATATATATTTACAGACTTCTTACAAATTATGTTTCGTGGTATTTTGTTTCAAAACAAACTTAAATGCCGTAATGAGTTTTGTTTTGGTGTTTCTTCATCAGTTTGGTTTTGGTTTTTACCTAATTTGATTTATCCTCTTCTTGTTTTTTAAGTTCTGACATTTTAAAATCTTTTTTTCTAAAATCATTGTTATTAGAGGTTAGATTCTTCATCAACAACCCCCTCTTTTTTTCTTTTTTCTGTTTCAGCCCTTTCTTTGAACTAAAAATTTATATTCTTTTCTATTCTATTCATGTGGCCGATAGCTTAAAGCTACCAATTTCCTTGTACTTTTCAATTATTTAAAAGTTAGTTCTAAATAAAGACGTCTATATTTGGTACAACTTGATAACATATGCACACTTAATAAGTAACAATATTTTAATTAGAAATCATATGAACTAACTTTATTTTACTATCATCGGTGCATATTGATCCAATTACATATCAAGTAAAATAACACCATCATTCATAATATATTCTAAATTCAATTAGATGGTTCTAATAGTTAACACGATGCTCCGGGGAGAAGGCAAATAACACCCCTGTCCAGCCGAGGAGGTGAGATACCAAAGGTAGCAAAACTCCCCGTACATGACAACGACATAGTCAATGA
>NW_017671631.1:267035-269563 GCF_001879085.1 Nicotiana attenuata | reverse complement strand
ATGAAAAAGAGAAATTTTTAAAACGATAATTGTGTTATAATGTTTAGGAGGTTGATCCACCTTAGTGGTACTTCCTTAAATTTGTTCTGTATTTGTTTTATTATAGTGTCATCGCAGTAGCATTTGATCGAAAAGTAAAACTTTTTAACTTTATATGAACACTTAGATACATGTGTTGCATGTATATTTCATGTTAATTATAGTTATTACAGAATTTGTATATAATAATTTACCAATGATTAACAATTCTTTATTCATTTTACTCCTTTTATGAGCGTGCTAAAATGAAAATTCGAAACTTTCACATTTTAAAAAATGACTCCTAAACATAAAAGGAGTACAAAGTGTTCGACGCTTTAGTTGCAATATATTAACTGCAATGAAATATCCCCTATTTAAATTTAGTCTTTTCTTGCGTTTTCTTTTCTTTTTTCCAGTCATATAATTTTTGTTTATTTCATCTTTTCATCTTTCTAATTTTCTATTGGTGAAAAAACCCACTAAATTGGAGAAACAAAAGAATTTGTATTGACTTTATACTTGAAATCCTTGCACAATCTAATGAGAATGCACACGTCCTGCCTGCCTCTTTAAAATAATTAGTCTCTGAATGTCAAACTGATTAATTCAAAATCAAATAAGACTTAATTACTACAACTCTTGCTATCCAAGCATGTTCAAACAAGATCAGCATAATGATCCAGCAAGAGGATCTGATTCAGAAAAAATCAATCTCGAACCCAGAAAGGAAAACGGCATTTCAGACGTCATTTAGAGAGAGCTCGATCATGAATCGACATTCAAGTCGTGGCAAACAGAACAGACCTACGACTATGAAGTACAGGACTATACTTTTAGGTGAACCATACAATCACATCATATATTCGTTTGAACAAAAATAAATATTCATTTGAACTCAGAAACGGAAAGCCATGACAAAGATAGATTCATTAACCACTGAAACTCCATAGATGCAAAGTATTCAAGGCTGTAACATCCTTAATACACTCGATACAAAAGATGAAATTTCATACCTTCTGAGCAACACACCAAAAAGAGAAAAAAGTTGAATCTAGTTTCTGAAGAATGAAAGCAACACAGAAACAACGAGGACAGCTACAACTCAGTGAACAGCAACAGATTCACACTTTCGACGAATTCCATTGTTCATCCAGAAACCAGAATCGAAGTAAAAGAACTCTACTATTTCGAAATGCTAAATAAAACTGACATCGAATGAAATCATGGAACCTCCATAATATTTTTGTTCTGTTCTGATATCAGAAAAAGAAAAGAAAATGAGCAATGCAAAGGAAGAAGAAGAACTTTTCAACACTGATTTTCCTTTCAGTTTTCTTTTTGAAGAAATCTCTCCAAAATTCTCTCTTAACAAAATCTCCGAATAATTACCAAAATATTCTCTCCAAAACTGAAAAATCCCCCGGAATTCTCTCTCAAAGAAAAATCCTCACCTTATATATCCCCTCAGATATTCTCGAAACCTGTGCCTTCCTTCCCAAGAAATCTCTCCAAAAAATCTTTTCCGAAATCTGAACTTTTACCCTCCTTATGATGAAAAACGGACAAATGGAGGGAGTGGATCAAGTCCAACCCAATCCAACGCTCCCCATTTTTCCCTCTATTCATCTGAAAGGTTAAAAATTGAAATAAATCAAGGAAATGGCATGTGAGGGAGAGGAATTTTGTCAGAGACGGTTAGAATCTTGATGACGTGGTGAGATAAAGTGCGTGTGAGTGATTTTGGATCACTCGCCTGAGATTAGGCGAGTTTGGAACGCGGCTGAGATGAAGAAGAAGATGAACAGTGCGTTTGAGTTAGGGATTTAGGATTTTGGATCTCTGTATGTATCAGTGTGTATTTGTGGAGATGGGTCAGGTTTAGGGGGCAGCCGGGCGGGTTTGTTGGAGAATTTGGGCTGGGTTTGGAGGATTAAAATTAAGAAGGCCCAAAAAGACTTCTTCTACACTTCCCTTTCTTTTCTTCTTTTCAAATTAATTCTTTTTAATTTCCAACTTTTTAAATTCCTCTTTTTTCAAAATTAAACTAAAAATATAAATTAATTCATAGAACCTAATTAACCTAGAAAAACACTAATTAAACCTAACTGATAATTATCACACTTAATTAAAAATAAATTAAAAGAAAAGCTACTCAAAGTAAAAGTTAACATTAAAAGTGCAAATTAAACTATTTTTTTTTTTTGTGATTTTCCTTTTTATTAAATAACTTGATTACTAATTAATTCTTAAAATGCAAAATTAACTCCTAAATGCACATGCAACACATTTTTTGTATTTTTCATTAATTAAAATAAAATAAACATGCACAGACAAATGCAAACCATAATAGACAATGCCACGAAAATCCACAAAATTGCAAACACTGAAGGAAATTATTTTGTTTTGAATTTACGGGAGTAATTCATATAGGGCAAAAATCACGTGTTCACAGCTGCCCCTCTTTGCTCGGAAACACGAAGAGTTTTCGTGCAAAGATAAAGTGAGCG